>NC_079194.1:16836728-17136728 GCF_029499605.1 Hyla sarda | reverse complement strand
GGAGCTTAGTTGTCCCCCAGATTAGGAGCATAGTTGTGAGTACTGACCGGCTCCCCTGAGCTGCAACAGAGGTACCTGTGGTCCCCTCCTGCCAGAGGGGATCGCCTGGCCCCACTGCCGGAGTGTGCGGCGGCTACTTATAGGGCGGCCCGGCGCGGGAGACCCGACGCCACCATCTCGTGGTCCTGCGCTCCCCCTATTGAGAGAATCCCAAGGGGAGTGAAGAACGCCCTGGGCCACTCAAGAACAAGGGACTTGCACATACCTGTGTCGGCCGACCAGAGCTGAGCCCGGCTGGTACTTCATCTCTGCCTTCCCCCCGCTCCTCACTCGGTTGTCGCGGCGCGGCCCCAGGCACACGTGTGCAGTGGAGGACAGTCCCGGTCTGGCTCGCTTGTGCAGTGGGACTGGTGGAAGCTCGCCACATAGCGCTCCAGGCATAATTACAGGAGACCTGGACGCTGCAACGGTGTATGAGGGGTCCTAAAGCAAGGTGTGTGGGCAGACGGGTTCACTGGCCCTCCTTTACCCGCTTCCCTAAAACTGCCCTATGATCATTACTAATCTACCTGTCTGCTATTGAGAGACTGCTGGGGCACTGCATAGTGTGCTTATGAGATAAGGTGACCAGGATATCTGACTGTCATCATCTACGGTCACTGTGCACAATTTATACACTGTGTTTCACAAGCTGCTCCATTATGAACCAGTCTTCCTATACAGCAGCCCTCTGCTGCCATCTAGTGACTAACTAGAAGTACTACATCTCTCTTGTGTGGAGAAATATTAAAGAGCAAGCTAACTGCTCATGTTCAACTGCTAGCCTCCCCACCACGGCGTACCAGCAGCCAATAGGACAACTCCCCCCCCCCCCCTTTACGTGCCACAAGTTGGAGACTGATGCCATGAAATAACATACCTTAACATTTGGACTGTCGGGCGTCCCTCTTATAATGCCAGCGCCCCCCCCTTGCTAATGTTTAAATGAATCTTCTGATGACTCTGCAACTACATGATGGTGAAAATTGGACCAGCCAAATCTAGACCCAGCTCTCCATACAAAAAAAAGGGAGTATTGATACTTTTATGAAAAGATCCAACTCTTCTGACTCAAGAAAATCTATCGAAATGGCTTCAATACAGGAAAAATCCTCGACGCCTAAGGCGCGCAAAGAACCTACTGCAGATCGAGAAAGCGACTCTGATGAACTCATCTTGAATAATTCTTTACCTGTGTCGCGCACATTTATGGATAGACTTCCCAGGAACGCCCTAGAACCAGTCACTAAGGAGATCCAGGATCTAAAATCAGACATTAGACAAATTGGTAACAGAGTGGAACAGTTGGAAACCTCACACACACAAGTGGTGGCCTATACAGTAGCTTCCACTACTGCTATGGGCTCCTGCCAAAACCATTTAAATAAAGTCATTGACTGGCTTGAGGACCAAGATAACCGGAGTAGAAGGAACATTTTGCGAATTAAAGGACTCCCAGAAGCGGTACTACCAGAATCGCTGTCTGCCACATTGAAGCTTATTTTCATTTGCATTCTAGGTGAGGCGTACCCCCTAGAGATCCAACTAGAGAGAGCCCACCGATCTCTTCAAGCAAAGCCCAGAGCTCAAGACCCGCCACGCGATGTGATTTGCCGCCTGTTAAACTCCACAGTGCGTGATGAAATTCTACGGAAAGCGAGAACATGCAAAGACCTGAGATTTGAGGACCCCCCTCTTGCTGTCTTCCAAGATCTTGCTAGGATAACTATTTCAAAAAGGGGAATGCTGCGCCCATTGACAACATACTTACGCTCAAAGAACATTCTATACAGATGGCTCTTTCCCTTTGGAGTTTCCTTTGCAGTGGAGGGTAAAAGGTTCACAATCAGGAATCCAGGATTTGACACCGGCCCTGGAAGCCCTGGACCAAACCGACATGGATATTCAAGACTGGTCCGCTGTAACTGACCTTACTGAGCTATGTACGATTACACGTTGGATCTCACAAGTCCCAAAAGAAGAAAAAGAACCACAAGATGACGCCTAAACGTATTGACATGGACTCTGTCTGAATCATCTTTGCTGGTTCCGTGACTTTTACATATCAGGCATTATACATTTCTCGCCCACGTAGTTAACCCATTTCTGAATGCCAGACATGGGCGGATCCAATAGCCCGAATGCCCTCAGTGGGCAGGTACTTAACTCAATATGTTCCAACTAACCTCTAGTGCGGTTCAACTACTTATGGTGATCTAGATGTAGACATCAGTCACGATCTTGAAGTCTTTCATTGAGAAGATACTCATATGTCGCTGTGTATATTGATTTAGTTGACAGAACATGCTGACATGTGCCCCCCCCCCCCTGGGATTTGTATGTTGACAGTTCTCAGTTCATGTGACCGACATTAGCGACCTATTACCACTGGTGATATTCTTATATAGTAATGTCTCTTTTCCTTACTCCAAAACTTATCTCCATATTTAGTTATGCTTAGAGATTTAGGCACTAGATCATGTTGACATGTCCCCCCCCCCCCCCCCTAAAATGTGTGTGTTGACTGTTCTCAGGTCCTATGGCCGACCTTAGCGAATTGTTACCGCTAGTGATATTCTTACATAGAAATGAGTTTCTTCCTCACTTTACTGCTCATTTCCTTTTACTCATTCAACATCATTTGTATACATACCTATAAGACTACATACTTACTCCCACCCATTTGCAAATTTTCTACTACACCGGGTGACCTGCCCTTTCTGGGAGCCTGTGGGAGACAAGCGATTCCCTTCTCTTATTACACTTCTCTGCTAACCTCACCTAAATCTTCTTCTTCCCTTCTACCATCTCCTTATCCGCTCTCACTCTCCGTATAACGTTTCTTGCTTTATCTAACTCCCTCCTGTCTTAGAACTATAAGTTCTTTCTTACCCTCCACCCTCTCTATACTCCCTTCCCCCAATGATGACAGCCTTACTTAAAAAGCAAAGGGAACGGTCATTTATCCATAAAATTAAATCGCCAGATGGGATAACACATACGTCCACGCAAGACATAGCAAAAACATTCACAGAGTACTATTCTTCCCACTATAACCTTCCCTCTCCGTCAATTTCCCCGACGGTCAGGGCCACCTTAATCACCTCCTACTTGGAAAAACTTGACCTTCCCTCTCTCTCTCCCCTGTAGATAGAGCAACTTAAAACCCGGGTAACTCAACAAGAGGTCAAAGATATTGTTTGTTCATTCCCCACTAGTAAAAGCCCCGGCCCAGATGGGTCTACTATCTCATATTATAGAAAATTTTCGAATGACCTAATTCCCCACTTAACTGACGCATGTAACGCCCTTTTAGACGGAGGCCATTTCTCGAAACAATCATTAGAGGCCCATGTAACTATACTCCCTAAAGAAGGTAAAGACCCGACATTATGTGCCAGCTACAGACCAATCTCACTTCTTAACTTGGACATTAAAATTTGGGCTAAATTACTGCCAGTACGCCTGAGTAAAGTCTTGCCCAACCTAATTCATACTGACCAAACGGGCTTTGTGAAAGGAAGGGAGGGTAGGCATAATGTCCTGAGAGTACTTCACGCCATTCAACACGCAAAAGACCATGATGTCCCTTTACTACTGTTGGGGACTGACGCCGAGAAGGCTTTCGATAGAGTGGCTTGGGATTTTATGGAAAGCACATTGCATAAATTCAACTTCCCACCCCAACTAATTTACGCAATCTTTTCTCTGTATACCGAACCTTATGCGCGTATTAACTCAATGGTGTCTTGTCCCCCCCTTTTGCAATCCCTGCCCCCTTTCGCCCACCCTATTCATATTATCAGTGGAGACACTCTTGCAGTACCTCCAACAGGACCCTGGGATATCTGGCTTGAAAATAGGAACGCATACGCACCTGACTTCTGCATTTGCGGATGATGTGCTACTCCTCCTTACAAACCCTAACGAATCCTTGCCAGGAGTTCTCAGGGCCCTGGCGCTATACAGCGAAGTGTCTAACTTTAAGGTCAATTTCTCTAAGTCGGAGATGGCTCCGATGGCTCCCTTTCCTTGGCCCCAAACTTCTATAAAGTACCTCGGCATACAACTACCTCACTCCCTTTCCCTATTATATAGTTCTAACTTTGCCCCGCTACTGCAAAAACTCACCAACATTTTGAAAGTGTATGACCTTCCCTATCTCTCATGGATGGGACGTAAAAATCTTCTCCATACCTATGTTTTTCCAATCTATTTATACACTTTAACACTTCTACCGATCCATATACCCAGACACTTCTTCCAAAAAATTAAACGTATGTTCTCCAATTTTCTGTGGAAACACGCTAGACCCAGGCTGGCATACTCTCTACTAACTCGAAAAACACAGTCAGGAGGACTGGGTTTACCTGATGCTGAACTGTGCTACAAAGCTATGCACCTGAAACGCTGGGTTGAGTTGGTCACCGGCACTGGAACCTTGCGAGACTCGGACATTGAGACTGAGCCGCTGGGCCCAAGAAAGTTGAGCTTACTATGGGCGCCTGAAAAGGCGGAAATTGCTTCCCTAAGCAACCCTTTTTTAAAAGGCACCTTACTGGTAAAATATGAATTCTCTACTAGGAATCATACCCCTAAGGTGATAACCCCTGTGGCTCCAGCCTCACTCGTTCCGCAGCTGCTGAATGTTCCTGCTCAACATAGGAACCCTGTCTGGCATAGGCTAACTACAGTTACATTGGCTGATTTATTCCATAACACCACCCCGCCTAGTCTAGAGCTACTCAAATCCTTGATACACTCTCACCCCTCTGCCACCTTCTTTGGTTACGCTGCAAGACAGGTTTGCATAGCTTTCATGAAGGAATACTCCATTGCCGAGAATACTACGTGGTTGGACGATCTCGCTGTTACAGATAAAAGAGGTAAGCTTAAGCTGTCCTCATTTAGTGGCCCTCTCTTACGAGACACGGCATCTAACTTACCACTATATCTACACTCTTGGGAAAAATAACTAAATATTCAGCTCTCTGATGAGTGCGCCGGCATGTGCTTCGCTGCTCCCATGGCTTCTCCCAATGCATTAAGTTGCAAGAAAACCATTTCAAATTATTGACCAGATGGTACAAAACACCTGAGGTCCTACATAGGTTCGGCCTCGCGAATTCAAACTTATGTTGGAGATGCGGGAAGGAAGTGGGGACACTGACCCACATCTGGTGGACATGCTCGATTATTCAACCCTTCTGGAGGGAGGTAGAAGATGTTATTAATGTAGTGTGCCGGAGCTCTATCCAGATGTCTATGGCGCTTATCGCCTTGGCCTTACCCACTCCTACCTTTAAACCCTCTGCCAAATCCTTGCCCACTCATATGCTAGCGGCAGCTAAATTACTTGTCCCTCAGTTGTGGCACCAAACAATACCCCCCACCAAATATCAATGGGTTGATAAAATTAACCAAATTTGCAGAATGGAAGAAATGTCCAGCTGGCAAACATTATCCCATGAAAAATTTGAAGTTATATGGGGCCCCTGGCTCAAATACAAACACCCGGATGCGACCCAAAATATTACTTGTATCCCACCTTAGATAACTGATATAGCTTACCAGGTCTTATGGACGTAATCCGCATAAGCTGTAGAAGAGGTGACTACCACACCCTCTCCCCCCCCCCCCCCTGTACCCCTTCCTCTTCCCTCAGTGCCCGGACATCTGTTCGTGAAACTCATATGCTCATTAGGTACATATATTACCCACCCCCTCAAACCTTTCCCCCCCCTCGACCCAATTATTCGGGACCTGCGATTGCGCTACCTAGGCCCGACTCAGATGATACTCTATATATTTTTTTACACCTTTATGTTTTTGTTTGTTATTGTTTATAGACTGTTGCCTTTGTGCAGTAAATATCATCGTCAACTTGTCTTATGCCATATATGACTACATGCACATGTTGAAGGCAGATTGTTTTTCCCTGTTTACTGTCTGCGATATTGCCTTGCCTATTTGTTATGTTATATGACAAAATCAATAAAAACAGATTTGCTAAAAAAAAATAAATGCATGTGATCATATGTCTTTTTGAAAATGTTATATTACTGGCATTGAATCTGTACCATGTTTTCCAGCTATTGCTTTTAAATTTATCATGTGACTCAATTCTAAGAGTATTGTAACATGTTGTGTGTATTAAGAAATCACTCTATGACTAAGCGCATTATTGCTTAAAACGCGTCAGAAGTTTCATTGTGCCTGTTTTATCCTGTTGATCCCAATAAAGAGCCAAGAATTTGTATCTGAACACTGGACATTTGTTTTGTACTTAGATCTTGCATTGAAGCCGGTGTGGTGCCAGTGGGTCCGAAGCTCAGGTGTGCTCAGTGGGATGGAGTGGAGCTGTGCTACTAAAAATAGTGTCTAAATATATATTTATAATCTTTTATATTTGTTTACCATCCTGTGATACTGCTTATTATATTTATATTACTAATGTTATCCATTGTTGTCCATCCTACCTTTTATACCACTTTTCATCTTTGTTTTTAACCTAATTTGCCTTGTCTCTAATAAAAAACATTATTCAAGACATATTCATCTTCTGTCCAAATGTGCCAGGAGGAATTGTTTTCTTTCCATAAATAAATAACATACCAATATAATACAGGGTGGGCCATTTATATGGATACACCTTAATAAAATGGGAATGGTTGGTGATATTAACGTCCTGTTTGTGGCACATTAGTATATGTGAGGGGGGAAACTTTTCAAGATGGGTGGTGACCATGGCGGCCATTTTGAATCCAACTTTAGTTTTTTCAGTAGGAAGAGGGTCATGTGACACATCAAACTTATTGGGAATTTCACAAGAAAAACAATGATGTGCATGATTTTAACGTAACTTTGTTCTTTCATGAGTTATTTACAAGTTTCTCTTTGTTTACAGCCATTGAAATGTCGTCGAGGTTAACACGTGAGGAGCGGATAGAAATTGTGTTGATGTCTGGTGAACGCAGTAACTGGGTCATTGCAGCAGATTTCAATGCAAGACACCCTACGAGACCACCCATTTCCCATGCTACAGTTAGCAAACTGCTTGCTAAGTTTCGTGAAACTGGTTCAGTGTTGGATTTGCCAAAATGTGGTCGCATGAAATCTGTCACTAATGAAGAAACATCAGTGGCTGTCCTAGCTTCATTTAGCCAGAGCCCACAGCGTAACACTCGCCGCATTTCACTGGAGAGTGGCATTAGTTGAACATCCCTTTGGCGGATATTAGCTACTCACAAATGGCACCCTTACAAGCTCCAGCTACTGCAGCATCTCAACGAGGATGACCCAGTTCGGCGCACTGAATTTGCAGAATGAGCAAAACAAAAATTAGAACAGGACCCTCAGTTTACGCAGAAGATTTTGTTCTGTTATGAGGCAAACTTTTATGTGAATGGTGAAGTTAACAAACAAAACCACCGCTATTGGTCTGACACTAACCCACATTGCATAGATCCCTCCAAGATTGTGGGAACACAAAAATTTATGGTATGGTGTGGTATATGGGGTACAAAGATAGTGGGGCCATTCTTCATCAATGGAAACCTCAAGGCCACTGGATATGGGAAATTTATACATGATGATGTGTTTCCCTCCTTATGCACTGAAGCTGGCACGTTCCCTGAGTTTTTCCAGCAAGATGGTGCACCACCACATTATGGGTGTCAGGTCCGAGCATTCCTAGATGAACAGTTTCCTGGAAAGTGGATTGGTTGTCATGGGCCAGTTGAATGGCCCCCAAGGTCTCCCGGTCTGATCCCTTAGACTTTTATCTTTGGGGTCATCTGAAGGCAATTGTCTATGCTGTGAAGATACGAGATGTGCAGCACCTGAAACTACGGATACTGGAAGACTGTGCTAGCATTTCTCCTGCGGTGTTGCTATCAGTGTGTGAAGAGTGGGAGAAGAGGGTTGCATTGACAATCCAACATAATGGGCAGCACATTGAACACATTTTATAAGTGGTCAGAAACTTTTAAATAACTCATGAAAGAATAAAGTTACGTTAAAACCAAGCACATCATTGTTTTTCTTGTGAAATCCCCAATAAGTTTTGTGTCACATGACCCTCTTCCTATTAAAAAAACTAAAGTTGGATTCAAAATGGCCGACTTAAAAATGGTTGCTATGGTCCCCACCCATCTTGAAAAGTTTCCCCCCTCACATATACTAATGTGCCACAAACAGGAAGTTAATATCACCAACCATTCCCATTTTATTAAGGTTTATGCATATAAATGGCCCACCCTGTACATTAGATGCAAGATTATGAATAGGTGTATTGTAATTCAATAATATAATGTAAAAATACTATAGAAAAAGCATCTAATATGGTAAATAAAGTGCAGAGTTAGTAGAATACATTACACACCCCTCCTTTTGTATGGGTAAACAAAAAAAAAAAACTTAAAAAAAACGTGGGCCTATTGTAACACAATGCATTTACAAAATGCCCTCTAGAGGACACAGGATGTACATGCATGTCCTGAGTCCTCTCAGGAAACGAGCGAGCTTCATTCCCATGGGTCACAAATGCTATCATCAGCCAGGACCCCAGCTAATGACTGACATTGCCAAGCATTAACCCTATAGATGCAATAATCAAAGTTAATTACAGCATCTGAGATGGTAAAATAGCATTGCTGGCTAGCTCAAGGAGCTGATCAGGACCATCACGGCAAATTCCCTACCTGTCTCCATCCTATCCGATCGGTGCTCCAATACAGCAGGCAGCCTCAGCAGCCTTTAGTAAGGGAATGCTGATAACACTGATCAATCCTGAGTCAACAGTGAATCCAGGAGGTAGGAAATGAAAGTCGAATGCTTGGCTGCCTAGATAGAGGTATAGTCAGTAGACCAGTAGCCACTGATTCACTGGGCGGTCAATTCCTCTGTATTGGAATAGAGAAGAAGCAGCATTAACATTGGGTAGAGATGAGCGAACTTTTGAAAAGTTTGTCGGCTCGCTTCCAGAAAATGTTCAGTTCATGTTGAACTAGTTCTCTGTGAGCTGACAATGAAATAAGCCTCAACACTAAAATGAATCTGCATAAAGGATCCCTGGTTGTTGGCAGATGTCTACCAGTGTTAAAATGCACACATAGGTTTCGGGGGACCCAATTACTATTTCCAAGTGTTCCAAAAATCATCCCTTTTTTTGAAATCATGGGTTGTGTATGTGTAAGCCTGGCTATTAGAAACAGCAGCAAGGGTAATGGTGGACTGGTGGTAAGTGTAGCCAACATACAACAGGCAGTGGTGGACTAGTTGGAGTTTTAGTAAGCAGCGGACAGCAGGAAATGGCGGACTAGTGGAATTTGTAGTAGTCAGTGGACAGCATCAAGTGGTGGACTGGTGGGAGCTTTAGTAGGTAGCGGACAACAGGAGATGGCAGATTGCTGGGAGTTGTAGTAGCCAAGGTAAAGGACAGAATGCAGTGGTAGACTGGTAAGAGTTGTAATAGTCAGAGTACAGCAGGAGGTAACAGACTGGTAAGAACTGTAATAGCCAACATGGGTTGTCCTGTGTATCTGCAGGCCTGGCCTTTAACACAAATTAGTCAGACCTGCGAGAGAATTGATGATGCCGCCGATAAGCATCGGCAAACTGACTAGGTAGGAGGTCTCTGTAGTAGATCAGTTTGTCCTCTTTCTCAGTAGGTGTAAAAAAAGGCCCCCATTTTGTGGCGGTAGAGAGGGTCCAATAAGGTGGAGATCCAGAAGTCATTCTGCTGCCGAATGGTGACAATTTGGTGGTCACTACGCAAGCAAGTGAGCATGCATCGTGCTTTGTGCAAGTGACTCTTAGGTACTCACTGACTCCATCTCCACTGCATACTGCCACGGTGTGTCTAAGTCCTCTATCTCGTCTTCCTCATAACCCTCTAGCTCCTCTGGCTGCTCCTGTTCCTCCTCTCCTGTCAGATGACAAGACAAACTGCTCATTTGGGAAACCTAAACAGTGCTCCACTCTGCCCATTCCCCTCCTCCTCCAGTTCCACCCCCACAGGGCTCATTTGGCCGTGAGATGCAGGCCATGTCTCCATTGCCCTGACCAGCCATCTTTTCCAAAATGTGTTGTAGGAAATGAAGCAGTGGAATAAAGTCATTCATCCCGTAATCCTGGAGACTGACTAATAATGTGGCTTCCTCAAAGGGCCTGGGCAAACGGCAGGTGTCACGTATGAGCTGCCACTGGTTCACATTGAAGTTACACAGGGGAGTACTCCTATCCTCCTGGATCATCAAGAAATCTGTGATGGTTTTTCTCTGTGCGTATAGTCAGTCCAATATGTGGAGGGTGGAATTCCAACGTGTGGCAATGTCGCAAATAAGACTGTGCAGGGGGATACCGTTCTGATGCTGCAGGTCAAGGAGGGTGTGCTTTGCGGTGTATGAGTGGCTGAAGTGCATGCAAAGTTTCCTTCTCATTGTTAGGATGTCTTGCAAATGGGTGGAATATTTCAGGAACCGCTTGACAACCAGATTGAACACGTGTGCCATACAGGGTGCATGGCTCAGCCTTCCTTGTCGCAGAGTAGACAAGATGTTCTTCCCGTTGTCGGTCACCATGTTTCCCATTTCCTGTTTTTGAGGAGTAAGCCATGCTCCGATTTCTTTATGAATGACTTTTAGCAGTTCCTCCCCTGTGTGATTTTATTAACAGTGTGATAACGCCATGCCCTGCACACATGCTATGCTAAAGGGGCACTGAGACTTGTCTGTGCAGGGAGGCTGAGGACACGGTGGAAGATGAGGCGGCGGAGTCGCACACTGTCACAGGACCAACGGCCTGAGAGCCCGGAGGAGGAAGCGGCGTGATCTGTCCAAGATGGTGTTGTGGCTGTGCAGGAACCACATTTACCCAGTGGGCCGTAAAGGACATGTATAGTCCCTGACCATTGTTACAGCTCCAGACTTCGGTGCTGCCGTGCACTTTGGTAGACACCGACAGGCTCAAGGACTGGCCCACCTTCTCTTCCACAAAATTTTGCAGGGCTGGTACTGCCTTCTTCGCGAAGAAATGACGGCTTGGCACTCTCCACCTCGGCTTGGCACAAGTCATCAGTTCTCTGAAAGGTGCACCAGTTCTCTGAAAGGAGTCCACCACTTGAAAAGGGAGGGACTGCAGCACCAGCAACTTAGACAGGAGCACATTCAGCTTCTGCTCCGTTGGATGAGTGGGCGCATACTGTTGTCTCTTGGACATGGCTTCGCCGATGGATTGTTGGCGGAATGGCTGACTAAAAGTAGGAGGAGCAGGAGCATCTGGAGAGACAGAAGGAGGGTATGACACACAGCTCCCTTTGGCTGAGGTGGTGGAGCCTTGGCTGGCTGGAACAGGTAGCAGCGTGCCACTTGGTGATGCAGCAGGCTGGACCACTACATCGGAGCCACGGTTCTCCAAGGCTGCTTTATGGTGGCGCAGCATGTGTTGACGCAGGGCTTTGGTGCCAACATTGGGACCCTGGCCACACATCACCTTCTGCCGACACATCTTGCATGCATCCGGATGCTTGATGAAAAACTGCCACACCGCCGAGTCGCTTATTTTCCCACCAACAGTCCGCACTAATTGACTGCTACTGCCGCCGTCTCCAGGAACCCCTGTTCCACTAACTCCCAGGAAGGCACGTTGCCGCAATGCAGGTGGTCTACCCCGGGCATGTTTGGCTCCAGAATTTCTACTCCTGCTACCATGCTGACTGCCAACCTTGCTACCACCTTGCTGGCTCAGCTGCTGCCTCAGGAGCAACCTGTAACCCTCTTCTCCTGATGATGATGAAGCACCTTCTGCACCCGGCTCCCAATTGCGATTGGCTTCATCATCATCAACAAGTGTCTGCACATCACTGATATCCTCCTCAGGTTCTTCAACAGCGTTTGCTTCAGGACCCTGAACGATTGCAACACCGCCTCCCACGTCACTCTCCTCATCACTACTTGCCCACCTAGCGTAGGAAGCAGCGGATGTCTCCTCCACTTCTTGGCTGGGCAATAGCTGCTGACTGTCCGCTATTAGATCATCCTCACTGACTGGTGGAGCTAAACCCACAGCATAAGATACTTCTGTAGGGGATTGAATAGCACAGGACAGAGGCAATGGGAGGACAGGAACTGCTCCCGGGCCATGCACACTGAGGACTGTGTCTGAGATGTCACTTGTGATGAAGTGGATGACCGTGTTGTTAACCAATCGATGACGGCAAATGGGTTGCTGGTCGAGTAACTGATACCCGGAGCTCCGGCCTCTCGCTGCAACTCCTGCTGCCACTCGCCCCTATTCTGCTGTGACTTCTTACTGATGAATTAAGGCTACTGCCACTCCCCTGTGCACATCCCGGCACTTCTTTGCCTGACATACTTAGTGCGTATATGAGGGGAGTACAATACACTTCACTACGCTTAAAACAGGATTTGTCTAGAACAGCAGCAGGTGTGTACTTTTTGCTGTCCTTTCACAGTATCTAGGCCCTTGAAAGATTAACAGGTACAAAATAGTATACTACTGAGATGTAGGTATGTGGTATGCACTTATGTGGGCAGAAAAATGTGCTACAGTACGCCAAAAGAAGTAGTGGAGTAAAACATCAGCCGGTGACTACTTTTGCCTAGACTATCACAGTATTTAGGCCCTTGACAGATTAACCGGGTACAACATCGTACACTACTTAGATGTAGGTATGTGGTAGGCCCTTATGTGGGCACAAAAATGCGCTACAGTATGCTTAAAAAACGTATTGTAGTAAAACACCAGCTGGTGATTACTTTTGCCTGGCCTTTCACATATCTCGGCCCTTGACAGATTAACAGGTACAAAATAGTACACTATTTAGATGTAGGTATGTGATATTCACTTATGAGGGCAGAAAAATGCAGTACAGTACGCTTAAAAAAGTATTTTTGTAAAACACCAGCCGGTGAGTACTTTTGCCTGTCCTTTCACAGTATCTAGGCCCTTGACAGATTAACAGGTTCAAAATAGTACACTATTTAGATGTAGGTATGTGGTATGCACTTATGAGGGCATAAAAATGCAATACAATACACTTAAAAACGTATTTGTGCACGACACAAGCAGTACACAACAGTGCTGCAGCACACAGTCGATGTGTACTAAACCCAAAATGTCACTCTCTCAAAGACTATTAGGAATGGACTGCTGGGTATTATACTGTCTACATACTAGTATAACCAGCAGACCATTTGTTGTGGAACAAAGACACAGAGTTGCGGTGGAGAATTATTCCTGTTTCTCCAGCTGAGCCATCTTGTTCAAATGTATGAGGCAACACACAGCTCTCTGCTCCTCTCTGTAATACACTGCTGTTGAAAGTGACTGGGAAGTTAATGGCTGCTGTAAAAATTATTTCCTTTGAAAAATGCACTGCTCTCAGTCCACCAGAACGCTGACGTGACTATGAGGTGAAACGCTGCTGTAAAAAGCTTGTCTGTGTAACGCACAGCGCTATCCTATCTCTCTGCAGTGAAAGGATGAAGTGACTAGCCGGAATATGGCTGCCGATTAAATAGGGCTTTGACATCACAGGGGTGAATGGCTGCTGATAGGCTGAATCCTTCATGTAATTCAGGGTCATCCCTGCCTTCCCAGAGTTTCTTGCCCCATGTCCTCACATGTGGATCCGCCATTTTAGATGTCCTGGAGCCTGCACCACGTTAAATGGAGTTTAATGAAATGATTCACGCAATAGAATCTTGGCGATAGTCGCATTTGTTGCGAATCAAATTTTTCATGAAATTCGTAACAAATTCGGATTCGTCAGATTCTATTTGCTCATCTTTATTGATTAGCATCCAGCTTTACTAGGAACAGATAAAAAATACATAGTGCACTTTTCTGCAAAAATGACACCTTATCTTTATTCTGTAGGTCCATACAATTAAAATTATACCAATCTTATATAGGTTTTAGTTTGTTCTACTTCTTTAAAAAAAAATTATCATGTTTTAAAAATGTCCTTCTATGCCCTATAACTTTAGAATTTTTCTGTATACGGCACTATACGAGGGCTCATTTTTTTGCGCTATAGTCTGTAGTTTTTATAGGTACCATTTTTGTTTTGATAGGACTTTTTGATCAACTTTTTATAATTTTTCTTAGCTTATACCAAGTGACCAAAAATTCACAATTCTGGAATTTGGCATTTTTTTAGGCATACGCCATTGACCGTGCAGTTTAATTAACATTATATATTTACAGTTCGGACATTTACGCACGCAGCAATACCCCATATGTTTATTTTGTTTTATTTTTTATGGGAAAAGGGGGGTGATTTAAATTTTAATTAGGGAAGGCGTTAATTCACATTTATTAACTTTTTTGTAAAAACTTTTTTCGAAATTTTTTTTAGTCCCCATGGGGGACTATTACATGCAATCATTAGATTGCATACAGTGTTTAATGCTATGCCAGAGCATTGATCAGTGTTATTGCTACTCCATTGCTCCAGCCTTGGAGAACCGATTGGAAGGCGATGAGGCAGGTAAGGATCTCCCAAGCTGTTTGGGACATCGCGATTTCCATGCAATGATCCAAATATTTAAAAAATAGCTAAGATGAGAAGGAGCGGAGTAAAGTATGGCTTTATCTAGAAATCAGTGGGGTTCTCAGCACTAAGATCCAGAACGATGAAAACACTTTCTATTAGCTCAGAAATACTTTGTTCATGGCTCAATGCATTACCCTGCCGCTCAGCCTATCGCTGGCTAATGCGGAACATCGCTGTGGCCAGTGATTTGCTGACCACAGCAGGACCAGGAAAAAGACAGAGGTGCTGGAGTGGAGCAAGATACCAGGACACCGGAGGAGCGACGACAGGTATGTATTCTTTTTTTATTTTTTTTATTTGCAGGCAGCCCAGGCATTATGAAAAAAAATTGCCACAAGAGATATCTTTTTTATGGGCTATTATTAGAGATGAGCGAATCGAAGCTGACGAACCCAATTTTGTTATGAATTTCAGGAAATATTTGATTCGCAATGAATGCGAATATCGCCGTGATTCTATCGCGCAAATCGCTTCATTAAACTCAATTTACTGCGGTGCAGGCTCCAGGGCATCTAAAATGGCGGATCCACATGTCAGTACATGGGGCAAGGAACGCTGGGAAGGCAAGGTGGGAAGGGAAGTAGGCGGGATGACCCTGAATCACATGCAGGATGCAGCCTATCAGCAGCCAGTAACCCTTGTGATGTCACAGCCCTATATAATCGGCAGCCATATTGCGGCCAGCCACTTCATTACACTGCAGAAGGATCATAGGACGCAGAGCCTGTGTGTGTGTTACAGCAGAGAAAAGCGCAGTCCAGCAGTATTTAATATCCTCCTTGTCACATCAGCGTTCTTGCGGACGGAGAGCATTGTTTTTTTGACTGAAAAGGATTTTTACTGCAGCTGCAGGCATTAACCTCCCAGTCACTTTCTTCGGCATAGTATTACAGAGAGGGGCAGATAGCTGTGTGTTGACTCTGACATTTCAACAAGCTGCATCAACTTCATAAACCTTAGCAGAGGAGGCAGGAATAATTTTTCAGTGCAATTGAGTGTCTTTGTTCCCCCAATAATCATTTGCTGGTCACACTAGTCTGTAGACGGTATAATACACAGCAGTCCATTCCTAATAGCCTTTCACAGAGTGCAATTTTGTGTTTGGTACACAGCTTTTTTGGGCTGCAGCCCTGTTGTGTACTGCTAGTGTTTTACAAAAATACATTTTTTTAAAGGTACTGTAGCGCATTTTTTCTGCCCTCATAAATGCATACTGCATATGTACATCTAAGTAGGGTACTATTTTGTACCTGTTAATGTGTCAAGGGCCTACATACTGTGAAAGGACAGCAAAAGTTCTCATCGGCTGGTGTTTTACAGAAATACAGACTTTTTAGGCGCATTGTAGCGCATTTTTCTGCCCTCATAAGTGCATACCGCATACGTACATCTAAGTAGTGTACTATTTTGTACCTGTTAATCTGTCAAGGGCCTGCATACTGTGAAAGGACAGGCAAAAGTAATCACATGCTGGTATTTTACAAAATGATAGAGTTTTTAGGCGTATTGTAGCGCATTTTCCTGCCCTCATCAGTGCAAACTGCATATGTGCATCTAAGTACTGTACTATTTTTTTACCTGTTAATCTGTCAAGGGCCTAGATACTGTGAAAGTCCAAGCACTAGTACTCACCGTCTGGTGTTTTACAAAAATACAGAGTTTTTAGGCGTACTGTAGTGCATTTTTCTGCCCTCATAAGTACATACTGCATATGTACATCTAAGTAGTCTACTATTTTGTACCTGTTAATCTATCAAGGGCCTACATACTGTGAAAGGATAGTCAAAAGTAATCATCGGCAGAGTTTTTAGGTGTATTGTAGTGCATTTTTTTGATGATGGGTGCAGAAGGGGCTTCATCATTATCAGGAGAAGAGAGTTGCAGGTTGCCCGTGAGGCAGCAGCTGAGTCAGCAAGGCGGTAGCATGTTTGGCAGTCAGCGTGGTGGCAGAAGTTGAAATTCTGGAGCCAAATGTGCCCGGGGGAGACCACCTGCTTCGCGGCAGCCTACTTTCCCGGGAGGAAGTGGAATAGGGGTTCCTGGAGACCACAGCAGTATCAGTCAATTAGTGAGGACTTTTGGTGGGAAAATCAGCTACTCGGCAGTGTGGCAGTTTTTCATCAAGCATTCAGAGGAGGTTCACGTAGCCACATGCAAGATATGTCGGCAGAAGGTGATGCGTGACCAGAGTCCCAATGTTGGCACCATGGCCCTGCGTCAAAATACGGTTCACCATCATCAAGCAGCCTTGGAGAACCGTGGCTCCGATGTAGTGGTCCAGCCTGCTGCATCACCCAGTGGCACGCCGCTCCCTCTTTCAGCCAGCCAAGGCTCCTCCACCTCAGCCGAAGGGAGCGGTTGTGTCATACCCTCCTTCTGTCGCTCCAGATGCTCCTGCTCCTCCTACTTTTAGTCATCCATTCCACCAACAATCCATTGGCGAAGCCATGTCCAAGAGACAACAGTATGCGCCCACTCATCCAATGGCGCAGACGCTGAATGTGCTCCTGTCTAAGTTGCTGGTGCTGCAGTCCCTCCCTTTTCAAGTGATGGACTCTGCACCTTTCAGAGAACTGATGGCTTGTGCTGAGCAGAGGTGGAGAGTGCCAAGCCGTCATTTATATGAAAAGAAGGCAGTACCAGCCCTGCACAATTTTGTGGAAGAGAAGGTGGGCCAGTCCTTAACCCTGTCGGTGTGCACCACAGTGCACGGCAGCACCGACGTCTGGAGCTGTAACTATGGTCAGGGTCAATACATGTCCTTGAAGGCTCACTGGGGAATGTGGTTCCTGCACAGCCACAACCCCAACTTGGAAATGTCACGCCGCTTCCTCCTCCACGCTCTCAGCCCTCCTGTGACAGTGTGTGACTCTGCCTCCTCATCCTCCACCATGTCCTCAGCCTCCACTGCCCAGACAAATCTCAGTGGCCCTTCAGCATACCATGTGTGCATTGCACATCGGTGTCATGCTGTTCTTCATATGGTTTGCCTTGGCGAAAAGAGTCACACAGGGGAGGAACTGCTAAAAGTAATTCGTAAAGAAATCGGAGCATGGCTTACTCCACCAAAACTGGAAATGGGAACCATGGTGACTGACAACGGGAAGAACATCTTGCATGCGTTGCAAATGGGAAGGCTGAGCCATGCGCCCTGCATGGCACACATGTTCAATCTGGCTTTGAAGCAGTTCCTGAAGTGTTCCACCTATTTGAAAGACATTATAACAATGGGAAAGCAACTTTGCATGCACTTCAGCCACTTGTACAGCGTAAAGCACACCCTCCTTGAGCTGCAGCGCAAGAACGTTATCCCACAACATAGTCTGAATTGTGACATTGCCACACGTTGGAATTCCACCCTCCATATATTGGACCGATTGTACGAACAGAGAAAAGCCATTACCGATTTCTTGATGATTCAAGCAGATTGGGGTACTCCCCTGTGTAACTACAGTGGAGATGGAGGCAGGGAGTTCCTCCGAGTAACTTGCACAAATAGCACGATGCGTGCTTACCTGCTTGCGTAGTTACAGCCGAATTGTCACCATTCGGCAGTGGGATGACTTCTGGATCTCCACCTTATTGGACCCTTGCTATCGCCACAAAATAGGGACATTTTTTACACCCACTGAGAGGGAGGACAAAAGGACCTACTACAGAGGAATCTTATGTAGTTAGTTGGCCAATGCCTATTGGCGCCATCGTCCATCCTCTCGCAGGTCTAAAATCAGGGAGCCCCCTGCGCTCACCTTCCACTGCAATGGCTGCTGGGAAGGGTAGGCGTGGCAGGAGCAGTACCAGCTCCATCAGCAGCAGCCAGAGTCTACAGTCGCTGATGAGTAGCTTTCTTCACCCGCATAGTGAAGCAACTCATCAGCAGCAGGTAGACCTGGAGCAGGACCTTAACCAAAAGGTGGTGGCATACCTTGACATGCCCATGATAACACACCTTGAAGATCCGCTGGACTTCTGGGCATCCAAACGTAATTGGTGGCCGCAACTACCAGAGTTTTCCCTGGAAAAGTTGTCCTGTCCGGCCAGTAATGTGCCATCAGAGCGGGTGTTTAGTGCGGCGGGGGCCATAGTCACCCCAAGGAGATCTCGTCTGTCCATGAAAAATGTGGAGAGACTGGCCTTTGTGAAGGTGAATCAGGCATGGATCAGCCAGGATTTCCAACCACCAATGCCTGATGCATGAGAGTAGATTGACCATGGTGCCACACCAACACTTCACAAATATGGATAGTGCCAAACAGATTTAAGGCACTGCTCCCCAGTTACAAACATACCTCCGCATCAGACCATTTTTTCACCCACCTTCATCACCGGGTACTGGTATTGCCACCCACCACACCACTCTGTCACCGGGTCACTTTCAGGACTGATGCTGCTCCTGCCCCCTCCAGGCGGTCTCATTTAGCCACTATATGGTCTCTTCTCATGCTTCAGCCAACTCCAGGCTTTGTCATTCAGCCACTTTATGGTCTCCTCAGGCTTCATCCACCTCCAGGCTGTGCCATTCATCCAATACATGGTTTACTGATGCTTCAGCCAGCTCACATCTGTGTCATTCAGCAACTACATGGGCCTAGGACATTACCTATACATGTTTATGGTAGCACTAGGTACCATACATCTTCAATGGAAATTTCAAAATTCATCTTTTATTCTTAGAGATTGTGAGGCCCTATTGTCTCCTCATCTGCCGCCAACTCCAGGCTGTGCCTGTTAGGATTCGGCAGGCTGGATGTGGATCTTCTGTGTCAGCGAGGGATTGGCGTGGACCGTACCGGTGGACCGGTTCTAAGCTGCTACTGGTATTCACCAGAGCCCACCGCAAAGCGGGATGGTCTTGCTGTGGCGTAGCAACCAGGTCGTATCCACCGGTAACGGCTCAACCTCGCTGACTGCTGAGAAAGCGTGGGACAGAAGGACTAGACAGAGGCGAGGTCAGACGTAGCAGAAGGTCAGGGCAGATGGCAAGGTTCGTAGTCAATGGTAACGGCAGAAGGTCTAGAAACACTGGTATGGCAATCACAGGAAACGCTTTCACTAGGCACAAGGGAAACAAGATCCGGCAATGCAGGGAAGGGGAAGTGAGGTTATAAAGGCGTGGAACAGGTGGAAGCTAATTACACTGATTGGGCCAGGCACCAATTAGTGGTGCACTGGCCCTTTAAATCTTAGAGAGCTGGCATGCGCGCGCCCTAGAGAGCGGAGCCGCGCACGTCAGGACGTGACAGCCGGGGACCGGGACAGGTAAGTGGATTGGGATGCGATCCGCGAGCGGGCGCGTCCCGCTATGCGAATCACATCCCCATCGGCAGTGTCAGTGCAGTGCTCCCGGTCAGCGGGTCTGACCGGGGCGCTGCAGAGAGAAGAACGCTGCGAGCGCTCCGGGGAGGAGCAGGGACCCGGAGCACTCGGCGTAACAGTACCCCCCCCCCCCCCCTTAGGTCTCCCCCTCTTTTTGTCTGCTTGTCCCTTCATACAAGACGAGGCCATTGGGAGCGATTCTTGAGTTTCCTTCCGGATGACAGAGAAGTCCTGGGTAACTTCATCAATGGCAGGCAATCCAGAAGAAGTGGTAATGGGGAGGGGGGCAGAGGGTGAAGCTTGCCACGGGGCAGAGTGTTACCAGGGAGGGGGCTATGAGGAGGCAAAATCCCAGCTTGCTTTTTGCCGAAAATATCCTGGTAAGCCTTGGGAGGAGCCGGTATGGGTGGAACCTCAGGAGTTAGACAAGTGGGAGCAGATGTGAGGCATCGTTTGTGACAAGAAGGACCCCAATTCTTGATCTCCCCGGTGGTCCAGTCAAGGGTAGGAGAATGACGTTGGAGCCATGGCAGACCGAGGAGGACTTCAGAGGTGCAGTTGGGCAGAACAAAAAATTCAATTTTTTCGGGATGCAGTCCAATGCTCATAGGCAGGGGTTCTGTGCGGTAACGCACAGTACAGTCCAATTTTACTCCGTTGACAGAAGAAATGTAGAGCGGCTTGAAGAGACGGATCACTGGGATGCTGAACCTATTAACAAAAGAGGCCAAAATAAAATTTCCCGCAGAACCAGAGTCCAAGAAGGCCACAGCTGATTGGGCCAGGCACCAATTAGTGGTGCACTGGCCCTTTAAATCTTAGAGAGCTGGTGCGCGCGTGCCCTAGAGAGCGGAGCCGCGCGCCAGGATGTGACAGTCGGGGACCGGGACAGGTAAGTGGATTGGGATGCGATCCGCGAGCGGGCGCGTCCCGTTATGCGAATCGCATCCCCATCGGCAGTGTCAGTGCAGCGCTCCCGGTCAGCGGGTCTGACCGGGGCGCTGCAGAGAGGAGAACGCCGCGAGCGCTCCGTGGAGGAGCAGGGACCCGGAGCGCTCGGCGTAACAGTGCCATTCAGACACTATATGGTCTCCTCCTACTGATGCCACCTTCAGGCTCTGTCATTTTGCTGCCATGTGACATGTGACTCCTTGTTAGATTAGGTCCTTTGTACCCACATGCCGGTGCACTAAACACTTGGGAATTAAGAGTTCAATTTCAAAACCCTCAATTTCAATTTAAACATCTTAAATTTCTATTTAAAATTCATTAATTTCAATGGTCTCCTTATGCTTCTGCCAACTCCAGGCTGTGCCATTCAGACACTATATGGTGTCCACATACCTCAGCCAACTACAGGCTGTGTCACTCAGGCAATATATGGTTTACTGATGCTGCTGGGCCTGGGTCTGGGAATTAAACTTTTGTTATGGTAGCACTGGCTACCCAAAATCTTCAGTTTAAATTTCAGAATGAATCTTTTAATTTTAGGAATTGTGAAGTCCTAGTGTCTACTCATGCTGCTGCCAACTCCTGGCTGTGCCATTCAGACACTATATGGCCTCCTCATGCCTCAACCAACTACAGACTGTGTAGGTCAGGCAATATATGGTTTACTGATGTTGCTGGGCCTGGGTCTTGGCCAAAAAATGTTTATGGTAGTACTAGCTACCATAAATCTTCAATTTAAATTTAAAAATTCATATTTTAATCTTAGGGATTGTGAAGCCCTGGTGTCTACTCATGCTGCTGCCAGATCCAGGATGTGTCATTCTGCCACTATATGGTCTCCTCATGCTGCAGCCTCATCCAAGCTGTGTTATTCAGCCACTATATGGTCTCCTCATGCTACCAACACCTCCACGCTGTGTCATTCAGCCACTATATGGTCTCCTAATACTGACCAGCATTACAGGAAGGTACATTTTCCTCACCTGTATCCAACATCCTAGGATTGGTGAGCAAGATTGCAATTGAACGTACTACATGCATTGCATTTAACCTCTGAGGATACTAATGGAGTACTATCCTCAAGTCTTCTTGTTAAGTATACCAGCCAAGTATTTTTTGCACTAAGAGACAGTAACAGAACTTGCTATTTGTAATAATTGGACTAGTTCTATTAGGTGTATGGTCACATGTTATATCAGTCTATTATCTTTTATATATTTTTTACATTTCCAATGATCTGAATAGTATTTTATTGATTAAGAGGTGACCCAGATGACTAACCAGGTATTTGATATTACCAAGATGCTGCTGAGGGTATGTATGCTTGAACTTGCCAAACAATCTCCATGCTGTATTATATTATTTGAGCGTATCGTATGAAAGTGACTGTGAAATGAGCGTCTTATCACTGTTAATATGTTGATTTAATCCATCATCAATGACCTGAGGTGAGAAGTAGGAGTGGGCATGGCATCGGCCTTTAGACACACCTGGAAAAAAACGATCAAAATTAAGCTGAGATAAGGCATCTGCCACAATATTCCTCTCCCTGCTAATATGCCCCCCAAAGAAATGTAACTTATGAAGCAAAGAAAGCCAAATTTGATCTCCTCACAAAGGACATGATTTCCTTAGAACTAGAGCAACCGCTATCCAAGATGATTGTGACAGAAGCATTATCAGTCAAGAATATGACAGTAGTATTGGTCTACTCCCTGCCCCAGACCTGCGTGGCTGCCAACACAGGCTAGATTTCAAACAAAGAGTAGACTTGCCCAAAGCCAGGCAGGCTGGCTACTTCGGCAGGCCAGGCACTGGTCATCCAGTGAGAGCGATAGGTTGCTGCAAAGCCATCAGTGGAAGCAGCATAGGTATGGACACATGGGGACTGCTGTGAGGCCTTTGGTATGAACAATGATATGCCATTCCATTGGTACAAAAATGTATCCCACACAGCTAGGTCAGCTAGTGCCACTCTACCTAACCGTATAGTGCTGTCTTGATCAGGGGCTGTGGTTAGCAACTGAAGTAGAGACAAAGGATCTACCTTGGGGTATGATTCTTACAGCAAAATTTGTCATGTCGAGGAGCGATTGCAGCTCCACCTTAGTGGACAGCTGTGACACTACTACCTTGTGTATGGCAGCACTGATCCCTGACAGCTTATCTTAAGGGAGACTGGCTTGCATTTTTACCGTATCTAACTGTAAACCCAGAAAGGTGATCTCAGTACTAGGGCCCTCAACCTTGTTTGGTGCCACCAGAACATGAAGGTTAGCAAAATTGTTTCGTAAGGTATCAAGGTCATGAGGGATCATGTCAGGGTGCTCATTTAACAGAAAGTCATCAAGATAATGTATTACACAGTTACAATAACCTCTATTGATTAACGCCCAGTGGAGGGCCTGTGCAAACTGGTCAAAAATCCATGGGCTGCTTTTGGAGCCAAATGTCAGTTTGCTGGTGAAATAATACTAATTGTTCCTCTTGATGTCACTGCCATAAACTGGGTTTAATGGGGAGTAACTGTTATGTCTGCCTTGGATAAAAAAGGACCCTTTCCCTAAATGGAGAATTACCTGTATGGTCTCATCTGTGGAGTAGTACTTCATCGAGAACTCCTCCGATGTTATCAACAATTTTAGACTGGGGATGTGACAAGAATGAGGCGCAGAAAGGTTGTAAATTAACCTTTTTTTTATTTGAAGATTTTCCACACACCACTCCCACTGGATTCACTATCCAGATAACAAAAAGAAGGAAAGAGGGGGCGTGGTTTGGCCGCCGTGCTAGATGGCCACTTAGAGACAGAGCTCCTGCCACAACACCGCTAATAGCAGTTAAAAAACCCTGCCAGCGACATTTCATCTGCCCGTTGGGCTCTCTAAACTATCATGGCGACTTACGGCAGGAGAAGGAATACAAAAGGCGGAGGTTCTAAGCAGCTAACACAGTTTTTCCGGACCGGAGTAGCAGGCCGCAGATCCTTCCAAGATGGCGCCACAGCGCTATCCTCACACTCCTCAGAACCTGCAGGACGACGTGCAAAGACGGGCGACTAAGCGCCTCTGAGATTAAGTCCTTTTCATAACCTGCCCTCTACGAGAGTGCACCAACCCCTAACGTTTGAGGTACCTCTTCACTGGAGCTCCCCAGGAGCAGTTGACGGCCCGGAGAAGACCTCCCTTACAGCGAGGGGTGAAGATGGCGGGGCAGGGTCCTCCATGCAGCTGGAACTCGCAGAACCCGGGAGGCTGTTTCTGGGAACCGGAGCTCACCGCAGGTCAGTCCATTGAAGCAAATGCCTCCTCTGGCTGCCCCAGGCGAGGATACTGGCTCCCTCTCTGTCTCTGAGGAACACTCAGAGACGGATTTATTTGCCTCCTATCCCACCTCAGACAAAATGGTGTCAGACACGGTCCTTAAAGAGATGCTGCTGGCCCTGCGCAACTCATTACAAGTGGACTTTTCCAAATTAATTCAACCCATACAAGTCACCACTACCATTTTAGAGCGTAAAGTCACTCATGCTGAGACTAAACTAGTGGCATTTGCAAAAGCCCATAATGACTTGCAGGGAGCGCATAATGCATTAGACGATAAGGTGGATGCTTTACATGCAAAAATGGTGGACTATGAGGACAGAAATCGGCGTAATAACGTCAAGTTTAGGGGCATCCCTGAGACAGTGGCGAACAACCAGCTGGCTAAATATGTTCCCCAAATGGCAATGCACCTCTTACCTGATATGGAACCCTATGAATATAGTGTGGACAGGGCTCATAGAGTACCCAAACCCCGCAACTTGCCTGAGGATGTACCGCGAGATGTACTAGCTCGATTTACCTTTTTTCGCACTAAGGACCTACTACTGCAGTACTCCCGTAGACATCCAACACTACCTGCACCGTATGAAGAGGTCCATATGTATACAGACCTGTCTGCCGCCACCCTTCAGGCTAGGAGAGGATTTGCCCAGCTGACTGGAGTGTTGAAAGATCTAGGGGTTCCCTACAGGTGGGGGTTCCCTGCAAAAGTGCTTATTAACCACCAAGGGAAGGTCCACGTTTTCCTGTCACCTGAGGAGGGACTGCAGCAACTGCGTGACTGGGGTATGATTCCTGATGAAGGAGATGAGATGCCCCCCAAGAAGGCTTCTTCAACAGACTGCGCTCCGGACTGATATTATATTCATAATGTTGCCTTTGCATATCATTCGGTGTTGCACTGAGTAGTTATGATTTTTGTTCTTTTTTACTCTACCCGCACCCGATATATCGGTCTACCTGTTACAGGATTAGTCAGCGATACTTTTTCGTAATTTGTTTTTAACCCTACAGTGACTTTTCTTTCAGAATGACTTTTCATTTTCTTTTATTCACCTGATCGGCGGTTTGCTTGTGAGACTATAACTGATACTGCACTACTGTCGCCTTCTTTAGGACGACCTTTTTCCTTTTCAGTGTAAGGTTGATTTATTTCTAAAGTTTATTTACTGTGTTCATTGCTGTTTTAGAATTGTGACCAGTCATATTTGCAAGTTTCTGCAATCTATATAGCGTTCAGTGTCAGACCGGAGGCCTACTGAAATAGGGTAAGTGGTCTAGTCTAGTCTAGTGGTCTTGGACCTCAGCCGGGTTTTTAATCTTTGTATTGTTAAGTTGTGACATCCTTGTCTGAGTCCTGTTAGGTCCAGTCGAGTTTTTAAATCCTATATTCCCCACCAACACTTCACCTGATTGTGTTTAGATATTCACTATGAGTCTTAGTATCCTCTCTCTAAATGTCAAAAACGTAATTTCATGTGGCGGGAAATAGAACGGCACAAATCGTCTGTAGTTTGCATACAGGAAACTCACATAGCCTCCCTAAATCCTCCCACTATTAGACATAGAAGGTTTCCTGTCATACTGTGTTCCACTTTCAAAAAAAAGAAGAGGGGGTAATGATTGCGTTTAAAGACGACCTTGCTGTTACCATCACTAAACAAATAATTGACCCACTGAGTAGATTTATAATCATAGTGTGTACCATAGAAGGGCGCACATACACGATAGCTAACATGTATGCGCCAAATCGAATCAGGGAAGGTTTCTGAAAAAAGTCCTTAAGTTAATCTCCACAGTGCAGTGTGGCGAGGTCATTTTGAGCGGGGACTTCAATTCTGTAGCAGACCCTGACATGGACCTCTCGGATCCTACAAAGCGTAGATCCTTTTACAACAGGGATTTAATCGACTCCTATGGCCTATTTGACGCTTGGCGCCTGCATCACGCATCCAAACTTGATTATACCTTCTTCTCTCCTAGATTTGGTACATATATTCGAGGATAGATATGATACTTATATCACGGGGACTCTTGGATGTGGTCTCCCAAGCGTCAATTCAAGAACTAACGTGGACAGATCATGCCCCAGTCTTATTGTAACTATCGACTAGACAGCCAGGACATAGTGACTTTGTTTGGAGAGCAAATACACACATCATTGAACATTCTGAACATAGCGAAAAGATTGGAAAGTCCATTATAGAATACTTTGATTATAATACTTCTCCAGACATCACCAACACTACCTTGTTGTCAGGATCCGGGTTGGCGGAGGGTGAGGACACTGGAAGTGGATCCTCTGTACCAGAGAGGTGATGGCGTGGGCCGTACCAGGGGAACGGAGTCTAAGGGGTTACTGGTATTCACCAGAGCCCGCCGCAAAGCGGGATGGACTTGCTGCGGCAGGTAACCCCCAGGTCATTCCTCCCAGTAGTGACTCAACCTCTCTGGCGGCTGAGATGGCGCGGTACAAAAGGACAAGGCAAGGCAAGGTCAGACGTAGCAGAAGGGTCAGGGCAGGCGGCAAGGTTCGTAGTCAGGGGCAACAGCAGAGATTCTGGAAACACAGGCAAGGACACACTGGAACGCTTTCACTAGGCACTAGGCAACAAGATCCAGCAGGGACAGGAAGGGGAAGTGATGTTTTATAGGGAAAACAGTAATTGGACTAGATTGGGCCAGGCACCAATTAGTGGTGCACTGGCCCTTTAAATTTCAGAGAGCCGGCGCGCGCGTGCCCTGGAGAGCGGTGCCGCGCACGCCGGGCAGAGACAGACGAAGGACGGAGCAGGTGAGAAGAGACATGGGATGCGATCCGTGAGCGGGCACGTCCCGTCCCGCGGATCGCATCCCCTCTGGTGACAGGGTAGCAGCGCTCTCGGTCAGCAGCGCCGACCGGAGCGCTGCAAGCAGAGTAACGCCGCGTGCGCTCCGGGGAAGCAGCGGGACCCGGAGCGCTCGGTGTTACAGTACCCCCCCCCTTGGGTCTCCCCTTCTTTTTGGAACCCAGAAATCTACGAATGAGTTCCTTGTCAAGGATATTGACCTCGGATTCCCGGGACATCTCTTCGAGGCCACAATTCTCCCAATCAACGAGAAAAAATCTTTTACCTCGGACAACCCTGGAGGCGAGGATCTCTTTCACAGAGAAGATATCAGAGGATCCAGAGACAGGAGCAGGCAGAATGACTTTGGGAGAATAGCGGTTAAGAACAACAGGTTTGAGTAGAGAGACATGGAAGGAGTTAGGAATACGGAGAGAGGAGGGCAGATAAAGTTGGTAAGAGACAGGGTTGATTTGTTTTTTGACTTTGAAAGGCCCTAAAAATCGGGGGCCCAACTTGTAACTGGGTACACGGAATTGAATATACTTAGCAGAAAGCCATACCTTGGAAATACCAGAGGAACCCTTCTCTTTTTATCAGCATGCGCCTTCATTCGAGATGAGGCCAGTAGAAGCGACTTTTGAGTCTCACGCCAAATGGAAGAAAAATCTTGCGTCAATTCATCAACGGCAGGAACCCCAGAGGAAGTGGGGATAGGGAGGGGAGGAAGCGGGTGACGGCCGTACACCACACAAAATGGGGATTTGGAAGAAGACTCAGAGTTTTTAAAATTGTACGAAAATTCAGCCCAGGGCAAGAGGTCCACCGAATCGTCTTGGCGAGAGGAGACAAAATGTCGCAGGTAGTCACCAAGTCTCTGATTTACTCTTTCCACTTGACCGTTGGATTGAGGGTGGCAAGCAGAAGAAAAATTTAGTTTGATTTTTAATTGACTGCAGAGTGCCCTCCAAAATTTAGAAACAAACTGGACGCCTCTGTCTGAGACGATGTGCGTGGGAAGCCCGTGGAAGCGAAAAATATGAAGAAAATTTTTTTCGCCAATTGAGGCGCAGAAGGAAGACCCGGCAGAGGAACAAAATGAGCCATTTTAGAAAAACGATCAACGACCACCCAGATGACTGTATTATTGCGGGAAAGTGGCAGATCGGTGATGAAGTCCATACCAATATGGGACCATGGCTGTTCAGGTAAAGGAAGGAGGAGACCTGCCGGCTTCTGGCGTGGAGTCTTGTCACGGGCACAGGTAGTACACGCCCGAACAAAATCAGTCACATCCTTCTGCAAGGTGGGCCACCAATAGTGTCTGGAAATCAACTGCTCCGACTTCTTGACACCAGCATGTCCGGCCAAAAGAGAAGAATGACTCCATTTAAGAATCTTGTGGCGAAGGCGTGGAGGTACAAAGGTTTTCCCTGGACGAACTTGCACAAGAGTGGTAGGAGCGGAGGAGATGAGACACTCAGGAGGTATGATGTGCTGTGGAGGGGCTTCAGATTCGGAAATATCGGTGGAACGTGATAGTGCGTCAGCTCTAACGTTCTTGTCGGCTGGACGAAAATGAATTTCAAAATTGAAGCGGGCAAAAAACAATGTCCATCTAGCTTGGCGAGGATTTAATCGCTGGGCAGTCTGGAGATACGATACATTTTTATGGTCCGTGTAAATGATGATGGGATGCAGGGACCCTTCTAAAAGATGTCTCCACTCCTCGAGTGCCAATTTAATAGCTAAAAGCTCACGATCTCCAATCGAATAATTTTTTTCTGCAGGAGAGAAGGTCTTGGAGAAAAAGCCACACGTGCGATTTTTCCCAGTAGTGGTCTTTTGAGTTAAAACGGCACCGGCACCAACAGAAGAAGCATCTACTTCAAGGATAAAAGGCTTCGAGGGGTCAGGCCTGGACAGAACAGGTGCAGAAGCGAAGGTAGCCTTGAGCAGATTAAAGGCCTCCTCCGCCATAGATGGCCAGGACCTCCGGTTCGCGTTTTTTGTTGGTCAATGCTACAATAGGTGCAACGATGGTGGAGAAGTGGGGAATAATTTGACGATAGTAATTAGCGAACCCGAGGAAGCGTTGGATAGCTCGCAATCCAGAGGGGCGTGGCCAATCCAGAACCGCAGAGAGTTTGACAGGATCCATTTGAAGGCCTTGGCTGGACACAATGTAACCCAAGAAAGGTAGACTACTGCGTTCAAAGAGACACTTTTCAATCTTAGCGTAAAGGTGATTTTTGCGTAGGCGCTGTAACACCTGACGGACATGGAGGCAATGTTCCTCAGGGTTAGAAGAAAAAATAAAAATGTCATCCAGGTAGACCACTACACAAGTATATAGCATGTCATGAAAAATCTCATTGACAAAGTCCTGGAAAACTGCTGGGGCGTTGCAAAGGCCGAAAGGCATGACAAGATACTCAAAATGTCCGTCACGGGTGTTGAATGCAGTTTTCCACTCGTCTCCTTCACGTATACGGATAAGATTATAAGCCCCTCTTAGATCGAGTTTGGTAAAAATTTTCGCTCCCCGCAGACGGTCAAACAGTTCAGAGATGAGGGGGAGTGGGTAACGGTTCTTAACGGTAATTTTATTGAAACCATGGTAATCGATGCATGGGCGTAGGGTTCCATCTTTCTTAGCAACGAAGAAGAATCCTGCTCCAGCAGGAGATGAAGATTTTCTGATAAATCCTTTTTTTTTAGATTTTCTTGAATATACTCGGACATGGCTTGGGTCTCTGGGGCAGAGAGCGGATAAATCCTGCCACGCGGTGGAGAAGTACCAGGAAGCAAGTCAATAGGGCAGTCAAAGGGTCTGTGTGGTGGTAAGACCTCTGCTTGCTTTTTACAAAAAACATCGAAAAAGTCCTGGTAGGCCTTAGGCAGGCCTGGCAGAGAAGAAGCGACGGTTACTTGACTGATGGGTAAGGTCTTAAGGCATCGCTGGTGACAGGTAGGACCCCAACTTCTAATGTCCCCAGAAGACCAGTCGAGAGTAGGAGAGTGGAGCTGGAGCCAAGGCAAGCCTAGTAGAACTTGAGAAGTACAGTTGGGAAGCACAAAAAATTAAATCTCCTCATGATGGAGGACACCTACGTTCATGCGCAAGGGCACTGTGCGATAGCACACGGTACAGTCCAGATTCTGTCCGCTGACAGAAGAAATGAAGAGAGGCTTGTCGAGACGGGTCACAGGGATGTTGAATCTGTTGACTAATGAGGCCTCAATGAAGTTACCTGTTGAACCTGAGTCCAGAAAGGCCACGGCAGAAAAGGCAGATTTAGCAGGCAAAGAAATCCGTACAGGAATAGTTAAGCGTGGAGAGGTAGAATCCACACCCAGTAACGCCTCTCGCACGTTTACTAGGTGCGTGCGTCTTCCCAGACGCAGAGGACAAATAGGACAGTAATTCAGGAAATGGTCGGAGCTCGCACAGTAAAGGCAAAGGTTCTCATTCCTGCAGTGAGTCCTCTCAAGTTGGGTCAGACGAGACCGATCCACTTGTATAGCCTCCTCGGCGGAAGGCACAATCACAGGTTGCAGCGGATGCTGGAAGAGAGGTGTTGGGTGGGGAAACCACCTGGTGTGAACGAGATCCTTTTCTTGGCGTAGCTCCTGTCGCCTTTCTGAAAAACGCATATCAATGCGGGTGGCCAAATGGATTAGTTCAGACAGGGTTGAGGGTATCTCTCGTGCGGCCAGAACATCTTTGATGTGGCTGGATAAACCCTTCTTGAAGTTCGCGCAGAGAGCCTCATTATTCCAGGCTAATTCTGAGGCAAGAGTCCGGAACTGAATGGCGTAATCGCCCACTGTAGAGTTTCCTTGAACAAGATTCAACAAGGCCGTCTCGGCTGGTTCCTCAAAAACAGAGCGTATTTCTGAGAAGAAGGTCTGGACTGAAGCGGTGGCAGGATCGTTGCGGTCCCAAAGCGGAGTGGCCCAAGACAACGCCTTTCCAGAGAATAAGCTGACCACGAATGTCACCTTAGACCGTTCCGTGGGAAACTGGTCAGCCAATAGCTCCAAGTGCAGAGAACATTGGGTCAGGAAGCCACGGCACAATTTAGAGTCCCCATCAAAGAGAAAGACGGACTCTGGTGCTGGAAGCGGCAGCTTGCAGTTGAGGAACTGGTGGAGAAGATGGCTGTAGAGGCAGAAGTTGCTGAACCATTGCAGTCAGTTGTGACAACTGATGTCCTTGTTGGACTACTTGTTGAGACTTTTGGGCCACAACGGAGGAAAGGTCTCCAAGGCTAGGTAGCGGCACCTCAGTGGAATCCATGGCCGGATCTACTGTCAGGATCCGGGTTGGCGGAGGGTGAGGACACTGGAAGTGGATCCTCTGTACCAGAGAGGTGATGGCGTGGGCCGTACCAGGGGAACGGAGTCTAAGGGGTTACTGGTATTCACCAGAGCCCGCTGCAAAGCGGGATGGACTTGCTGCGGCAGGTAACCCCCAGGTCGTTCCTCCCAGTAGCGACTCAACCTCTCTGGCGGCTGAGATGGCGCGGTACAAAAGGACAAGGCAAGGCAAGGTCAGACATAGCAGAAGGGTCAGGGCAGGTGGCAAGGTTCGTAGTCAGGGGCAACAGCAGAGATTCTGGAAACACAGGCAAGGACACACTGGAACGCATTCACTAGGCACTAGGCAACAAGATCCGGCAGGGACAGGAAGGGGAAGTGATGTTTTATAGGGAAAACAGTGATTGGACTAGATTGGGCCAGGCACCAATTAGTGGTGCACTGGGCCTTTAAATTTCAGAGAGCCGGCGCGCGCGCGCCCTAGAGAGCGGTGCCGCGCGTGCCGGGCAGGGACAGAGGATGGACGGAGCAGGTGAGAAGAGACATGGGATGCGATCCGTGAGCGGGCACGTCCCGTCCCGCGGATCGCATCCCCTACGGTGACAGGGTAGCAGCGCTCTTGGTCAGCAGCGCCGACCGGAGTGCTGCAAGCAGAGTAACGCCGCGAGCGCTCCGGGGAAGCAATGGTACCCGGAGCGCTCGGCGTTACACTTGTGGCTGGCACATAAGGCGGTTGTTAGAGGCTCTTTTATACAACTGGGTTCCACACTCAAGAAACAGCGCTCTAGACAAGTGACAGAATCATTAGGTAAAATTGCTACTCTAGAAAAGTTACATAAAATGTCTCCCAACTCTGAAACTCTCACACAATTGGTACAGGAGAGGACGCACTTGAGGCAGCAACTACTGCACCGATATGAAAAAGGCCTTCATGAGTCCAAGTTTAAATTTTACACGCAAGATAATAAGCCTGGTTCTTATCTGGCGGCCAAATTGAAACCTAGAGCTGCAAAGAGTCGCATACAAGAAATCATACACCCCACCACTAAAGCTAAGACTCTATGCCCTAGGGGGATAGCAAATGCCTTTCGTGACTATTATGCTAGTTTGTATAATCTCAAAGATGACACACAGACGAACCAGCCAAGTAGAGAAGCTATTGACTCTTTTCTGTCCTCTCTGAATCTGCCTTCTTTGCCTGCCTCTTCTATCTCACCTCTTAATTAACCTATTACTAGCCAAGAAATACTAAAAGCCATAAGATCTTTGCCTGCTCACAAAACTCCTGGGCCAGACGGGTTGCCCAACGAATATTATAAAAAATATAGTTCCGTTTTTTACCCCACCTCCACAATGTTTTCACTGCAGCCATGAAGTCAGGGACACTGCCGAAAGAAATGCTGACGGCTATTATTACTACTATACCAAAAACGGGTAAACCAGCTAACTTGACCACCAATTACAGACCCATCTCGCTTTTAAATAGTGATGTAAAGATATATGCCAAGATTTTAGCGACCCGGTTGGCCCCTTTACTCCCTAATATATTGGGGAAGGATCAGGTGGGTTTCACTCTAGGTAGGCAAGCCCTAGACAACATGAGGCGTGTCATATCCCTACTTCAACATTGTGAACTCCCGTCAGCCTTTTTTAACTTTAGACGCGGAAAAAGCTTTCGACAGGGTGAACTGGCAGTATGCTTTCGCTGTGTTGGAAGCTTATGGTATATCGGGCCCTATCCTGTCAGCAATCCGAGCATTATATTCGGACCCTGCAGCGATGGTGTTCAATAATGGAGTGTTGTCTGACCAGTTCACCCTGTCGAACGGCACCAGACAGGGCTGCCCGTTCTCCCCCCTGTTGTTCATTCTTTCAATGGAGCCTTTAGCCCATGCAATCCGCAACAATTCTAACATAAAAGGTATCCAGGTGAATGGTGTGGAACATAAAATGGCATTATTTGCGGATGACGTCATACTCACCCTGACTGATGTGGAAAATTCACTTTCTGCTCTTTTTAGAATCATAGATGAATTCAGCAATATCTCATTTTACAAACTCAATGCAACTAAGTCCCAGATTCTCCCGTTACACATCCCTGCTACCCAGCTGAATTACTTGAAAACATTGTTTAAACCAGATTGGCAGGACACAGCAGTTTCTTATCTTGGCATTTAATTGACATTCCCTTCTACGCAACTCTTCCAAGCCAACTTTCTACCTCTAGCTACTTCTATTTCACAATCCTTGGCATCTTATTCAAGGGTGATTCTCTCTTGGCTCGGTCGAATAGCGGCATATGAAATGCTGATCCTGCCTAAACTACTCTAGTTGTTTAGAACAATACCGATTAAAGTTCCCAAAACATTTTTTGACTCTATACATAAATCTATGTCCACCTTTGTCTGGAATAAGGTTAAGCCGAGAATATCTAGGAAAATAATGACTAAACACAGAGATGTAGGGGGTTTGTGTCTTCTCCACGTGGAGGATTACTATAGAGCAAGTATCTGTCAGGATTCGGCAAGCTGGAGGTGGATCCTCTGTGTCAGAGAGGGATTGGCGTGGACCGTGTCGGTGGACCGGTTCTAAGTTGCTACTGGTTTTCGCCAGAGCCCGCCGCAAAGCAGGATGGACTTGCAGCGGCGGTAGCAACCAGGTCGTATCCACCGGCAACGGCTCAACCTCTCTGACTGCTGAGATAGGCGCAGTACAAGGGAGTAGACAAGAGCAGAGTCAGACGTAGCAGAAGGTCAGGGCAGGGAGCAAGGATCGTAGTCAGGGGCAATGGCAGGAGGTCTGGAACACAGGCTAGGAACACACAAGGAAACGCTTTCACTGGCACAATGGCAACAAGATCCGGCAAGGAAGTGCAGGGGAAGTGAGGTATTATAGGGAAGTGCACAGGTGAAGATACTGATTAAAACCCATGCGCCAATCAGTGGCGCACCGGCCCTTTAAATCGCAAAGACCCGGAGCGCGCGCGCCCTTGGGAGCAGGGCCGCGCACGCCGGGACAGCACAGACGGGGAACGAGTCTGGAAAGCGGGTCGGAATGCGCACCGCGAGCAGGTGCGTCCCGCATCGCGAATCGCATCCCGGCTGGGGACATAATCGCAGCGCACCCAGTCACCGGGTCTGACCGGGGCGCTGCGAACAGGAGAACGCCGTGAGCGCTCCGGGGAGGAGCGGAGAACCGGAGCGCTCGGCGTAACAGTATCTTAGACCAATTGCAACACTGGTGGTCCAATAATACTGAAAAGCTATGGGTTTCCCTGGAAATGGGCTGTTCTGCTCCGGTATCACTCCGGTCCCGTCTGCTCTTGTTGGCTAGGAATATTAATCCCCTTATCTCGTACCTCTCCGCAATCACAGTCTCAGATTCCATGTGGAAAGCATTACTTAAACAACCACTTATACAAACTAGGTGCCCTTAGATAATGTACAGTTGGATTTTGTAACTTATCACATTTCTGACCTAGACCTCGGGTTATGGAAGGAGAGAGGCGTGAATACAGTGCAGGATCTATTGAGCCCACAGGGAGACATACATTTTCAAATGTTGTGGGACAAATACCAACTCCCGCACAAGGAATTTTTCAAATGCTTGCAACTTAGGAGTTTACTCACATATGATTTTAGACAAACTATCCAACTACCTGCAGTTGTATATTCCTTCTTCCAGAAATGAGCCGTAAAGAAAAAGGGTATTGCTTTTTTCTATAATTTACAGGACGACAAACAGGTTCCTTTGAGACTGCCATTTATGGACAAATGGGAAAGGGATATAGGAAATAAGTTCTCAGATGGACAGTGGTTTTGGGCTTTATCCAACTCCAGAAAACTGTTTAGATGTACAAATTTCCAAGAAGCTATGGCCAAAACTATTTACAGATGGTATTTCACATCCTCTAGATTACACCTATTGAATGCAGACTGTTCTAACTTGTGCTGGAGAGGTTGCGGACAAGTGGGTACCTTACAGCATGTCATTTGGAGTTGTCCTAAACTGCTTCCATTATGGTTGGGAGTTGCTATGATTGTGGGTAATCTGCTGGGCCATGACATTGACTTAACACCTAGTCTAGCTCTGTTATTCATGGACTTAGATACTATCCCTCGGGAAGTTCGCACTCCTATTGCTTTCATTCTTATGTCCACTAAACTACAGATTACAAGAAAATGGAAGACAGTAGACCCACCAAGCTTGGCGGCCAAATTGAAACCTAGAGCTGCAAAGAGTCGCATACAAGAAATCATACACCCCACCACTAAAGCTAAGACTCTATGCCCTAGGGGGATAGCAAATGCCTTTCGTGACTATTATGCTAGTTTGTATAATCTCAAAGATGACACACAGACGAACCAGCCAAGTAGAGAAGCTATTGACTCTTTTCTGTCCTCTCTGAATCTGCCTTCTTTGCCTGCCTCTTCTATCTCACCTCTTAATTAACCTATTACTAGCCAAGAAATACTAAAAGCCATAAGATCTTTGCCTGCTCACAAAACTCCTGGGCCAGACGGGTTGCCCAACGAATATTATAAAAAATATAGTTCCGTTTTTTACCCCACCTCCACAATGTTTTCACTGCAGCCATGAAGTCAGGGACACTGCCGAAAGAAATGCTGACGGCTATTATTACTACTATACCAAAAACGGTTAAACCAGCTAACTTGACCACCAATTACAGACCCATCTCGCTTTTAAATAGTGATGTAAAGATATATGCCAAGATTTTAGCGACCCGGTTGGCCCCTTTACTCCCTAATATATTGGGGAAGGATCAGGTGGGTTTCACTCTAGGTAGGCAAGCCCTAGACAACATGAGGCGTGTCATATCCCTACTTCAACATTGTGAACTCCCGTCAGCCTTTTTTAACTTTAGACGCGGAAAAAGCTTTCGACAGGGTGAACTGGCAGTATGCTTTCGCTGTGTTGGAAGCTTATGGTATATCGGGCCCTATCCTGTCAGCAATCCGAGCATTATATTCGGACCCTGCAGCGATGGTGTTCAATAATGGAGTGTTGTCTGACCAGTTCACCCTGTCGAACGGCACCAGACAGGGCTGCCCGTTCTCCCCCCTGTTGTTCATTCTTTCAATGGAGCCTTTAGCCCATGCAATCCACAACAATTCTAACATAAAAGGTATCCAGGTGAATGGTGTGGAACATAAAATGGCATTATTTGCGGATGACGTCATACTCACCCTGACTGATGTGGAAAATTCACTTTCTGCTCTTTTTAGAATCATAGATGAATTCAGCAATATCTCATTTTACAAACTCAATGCAACTAAGTCCCAGATTCTCCCGTTACACATCCCTGCTACCCAGCTGAATTACTTGAAAACATTGTTTAAACCAGATTGGCAGGACACAGCAGTTTCTTATCTTGGCATTTAATTGACATTCCCTTCTACGCAACTCTTCCAAGCCAACTTTCTACCTCTAGCTACTTCTATTTCACAATCCTTGGCATCTTATTCAAGGGTGATTCTCTCTTGGCTCGGTCGAATAGCGGCATATGAAATGCTGATCCTGCCTAAACTACTCTAGTTGTTTAGAACAATACCGATTAAAGTTCCCAAAACATTTTTTGACTCTATACATAAATCTATGTCCACCTTTGTCTGGAATAAGGTTAAGCCGAGAATATCTAGGAAAATAATGACTAAACACAGAGATGTAGGGGGTTTGTGTCTTCTCCACGTGGAGGATTACTATAGAGCAAGTATCTGTCAGGATTCGGCAAGCTGGAGGTGGATCCTCTGTGTCAGAGAGGGATTGGCGTGGACCGTGTCGGTGGACCGGTTCTAAGTTGCTACTGGTTTTCGCCAGAGCCCGCCGCAAAGCAGGATGGACTTGCAGCGGCGGTAGCAACCAGGTCGTATCCACCGGCAACGGCTCAACCTCTCTGACTGCTGAGATAGGCACAGTACAAGGGAGTAGACAAGAGCAGAGTCAGACGTAGCAGAAGGTCAGGGCAGGGAGCAAGGATCGTAGTCAGGGGCAATGGCAGGAGGTCTGGAACACAGGCTAGGAACACACAAGGAAACGCTTTCACTGGCACAATGGCAACAAGATCCGGCAAGGAAGTGCAGGGGAAGTGAGGTATTATAGGGAAGTGCACAGGTGAAGATACTGATTAAAACCCATGCGCCAATCAGTGGCGCACCGGCCCTTTAAATCGCAAAGACCCGGCGCGCGCGCGCCCTTGGGAGCAGGGCCGCGCACGCCGGGACAGCACAGACGGGGAACGAGTCTGGAAAGCGGGTCGGAATGCGCACCGCGAGCAGGTGCGTCCCGCATCGCGAATCGCATCCCGGCTGGGGACATAATCGCAGCGCACCCAGTCACCGGGTCTGACCGGGGCGCTGCGAACAGGAGAACGCCGTGAGCGCTCCGGGGAGGAGCGGAGAACCGGAGCGCTCGGCGTAACAGTATCTTAGACCAATTGCAACACTGGTGGTCCAATAATACTGAAAAGCTATGGGTTTCCCTGGAAATGGGCTGTTCTGCTCCGGTATCACTCCGGTCCCGTCTGCTCTTGTTGGCTAGGAATATTAATCCCCTTATCTCGTACCTCTCCGCAATCACAGTCTCAGATTCCATGTGGAAAGCATTACTTAAACAACCACTTATACAAACTAGGTGCCCTTAGATAATGTACAGTTGGATTTTGTAACTTATCACATTTCTGACCTAGACCTCGGGTTATGGAAGGAGAGAGGCGTGAATACAGTGCAGGATCTATTGAGCCCACAGGGAGACATACATTTTCAAATGTTGTGGGACAAATACCAACTCCCGCACAAGGAATTTTTCAAATGCTTGCAACTTAGGAGTTTACTCACATATGATTTTAGACAAACTATCCAACTACCTGCAGTTGTATATTCCTTCTTCCAGAAATGAGCCGTAAAGAAAAAGGATATTGCTTTTTTCTATAATTTACAGGACGACAAACAGGTTCCTTTGAGACTGCCATTTATGGACAAATGGGAAAGGGATATAGGAAATAAGTTCTCAGATGGACAGTGGTTTTGGGCTTTATCCAACTCCAGAAAACTGTTTAGATGTACAAATTTCCAAGAAGCTATGGCCAAAACTATTTACAGATGGTATTTCACATCCTCTAGATTACACCTATTGAATGCAGACTGTTCTAACTTGTGCTGGAGAGGTTGCGGACAAGTGGGTACCTTACAGCATGTCATTTGGAGTTGTCCTAAACTGCTTCCATTATGGTTGGGAGTTGCTATGATTGTGGGTAATCTGCTGGGCCATGACATTGACTTAACACCTAGTCTAGCTCTGTTATTCATGGACTTAGATACTATCCCTCGGGAAGTTCGCACTCCTATTGCTTTCATTCTTATGTCCACTAAACTACAGATTACAAGAAAATGGAAGACAGTAGACCCACCAAGCTTGATAGACGTGATAACTTTGGTTAATATTTCATGTGTGTACGAAAGAGTTTTTGCCTTAGCTAATGGTCAATGCTTAAAATATATTATGAAATGGGGAACCTGGTTGTCCAGTCCACATTGCCCTTATGGAACACCGGTTGATTACACTGTTGAAGGGGGGTTGTAGAATTTAGAACCTATGGGGCTTTACTGGTCTGACACTGAAGAACGTACCACTGAAGAACGTAAAGCTGAAATATCTCACACATTTTGTAGAATATGCAACTGACAGATGTCATCGATTTAATTCAACGATTGCTGATCTAGACTGCACTGTATATTCGGTTAAGATGTACATTGAGTATGACTACTCATTATATGCTGTTCACTTATACTTGTTATGTTTCATGTCTTTCTCTTCTTTTTGGTATATTAGTACGGCTACGGCCTAAAGGCTAGGACCAATTATTGTACTGATTAGCGGTCTTAGACTATATGTGATTGGAGAAGACTGATATGTGCCTAAGTTTTATAACTTTGTATTGTTTGTTTTCTATATTTGAAAATAAAAACTTTTTGAAATAAAAAAAAAAAATGAGATGATAAAGCCCTTCTGAAACTTTACTTCCAGTAGGGTTGTGACTGAAACTGGATCCCTGGCGGCTGACAACAAAGTTTTGCATTCAAAAGATGATTGGGGAAGTGACACTATGACGGTGTGAAACCCCTCCATTAACCCAATGAGGACATGACAATTTGGGGTGAGCACGAAAACAAACTGAACACAGGTAAAAAAGCCTGCACTGATTGTAATGGCAGGAGGTGTAATTAAAATGATCACAAATCTGCGGCCTGCCGAGCTACCTGATGGGGGCGACCTAGTTTGTCTGGGGCTGCTCCTGGTTTAGGAATAACAGAAGTAAATGGAGCTTTAACATGTCTGGGCTGAACTAGCTGTGAGGCTAAGTTTTGCTCGTTGCACCATTCAGTAGTGTGGGTCATGGAATTTAATTGGTTACAAGCAGGGGCTCTGAGACCAGCAAAGTGGTGCAGAAGAGTTCGGTGTCTACCTTGGCCCAGTTGGTGACATGGTCAAACTGGACCAAGGCTGCCACCGCTTTGGCTGTGTAGGATCTGTGGTATTCATAGAGGGCAGAGCCTCCGTACTTGTAACCCAAATCCACTACTTTGTACATGTATAAGTCTAGTTCCTCCCTTCTTTGGGGACTGGCAGAACAGACTATGCCACGGAAGAGACTAAAAGCCAGAACAAATTCTGGCAAGGTAAGTTTGCGATTCAACCTAACATCCTTAGACTTCAGAATGCTGGAGACTTCACCACATGCAATAGTCTTGTTGTCTGGGGCCTCATGTGAGGCGACCAATAAGGATGCTAAGTTTACTAGTTTGCCTTCAAGTAGCATGCTGGGAGTTGCAATTTTGCAACAGCTGGAGGCACCCTGTTGGGAAACATTGCTCTAAGTGATGGCATACTGTAGTGCTCGGATTGCTGATCAACATTATCTGGTAGAGAAGCAGTTTCTTCTATGTCTGATATGTGAGACATATTGAATGTGAATTAATCAGAAAAAAAGGGGGAAACAGTCAAAATCACAACAAGACCTGTAAGCTACTCGTGAAATAACTGAACAGCCCTCCACAGGCTAAAACACCACAAGGTGTCCGAAAAAACATTCTGTGTGAACCTGGAGCCCGTAGTCATGACGGGTCTTAGCGTAACCATTGTGCTTTTAGTTGTGACAAGTCTTGCGTAACCAACGTGCCTATAGTCGTGACAGGTCTAGCGAAACCAACGTGCCTTTAGTCCTGACAGGTCTAGAGTAACCAATGTGCCTGTAGTCGTGACGGGTCTAACATAACCAACATGCCTGTAGTTGTGACGGGTCTAGCATAACCACATACCTGTAGTCATGACAGGTCTAGCGTAACCGATGTGCTTGTAGTGAAGACAAGTCTAGCCTATACATGCCTATAGTCGTGATAGGGCTGTGTAAACACCCATGCAACAGCGTGATCAGAATAACATCACCATCATGCCTACAAAATACTTTAAGACACGCCAGACTACCAATGAGTGATGATACATGTAACCACACCAACTAACAGTGATGACCCAACATAGCTGTCTGACCACACCCTGACTGGAAATAAATATTTAACCATCACCAACAGAAAGAAAAGACCATACTACATACCGCACATGCTATGTGCCACTAACCTATCTCAAAACATCAACTAACCAGTGAACTAAACGAAAAGCTGCAGACACATTAATAACTAGGACATGACCTACCCGGATATGCGGGTATATAGAAATATGCTTGATCAGAACGGAACAAAACGATGCCCAGAACCTGTATAAACATAATGAACACATTTATAGACTTTGATTTACAAAAGAAACCCTCCTAAGCAAGAAATGATTTACACACCCAGAACACCAGCAGGACTTATGCTATGGAAAGTCCTGCGGAAATGGAAGACACTTGCAGAAATGGACGAATTAGTGGAGAATACCTGCAAATGGACGTGGCAGCTTGTAAATATGTACTGACTAATATCTGCACCCATCCTTAGACAGATAAGCCACTCACCCTGAGTACTAGGAAGCACGCTAGTGATGGGAGAAGCAGACAACTTGATGAATATACATTCTGGATACTAGGAAACTTGTTAGTGATGGGAACGCAAGGAGTTTTTAAGTATATGACCCTGTAAAAAATAGCAACATGTGTATAACTGTTTGAAAGAAGCGCCAGTCAATAACAATATTACGTACCCTAAACAACTGCAGGATTTAAGATACTCAGAATGAATAGGCAGCAAATATAGATGCAGCTAATGGAAAACACCTGAAAATTGACATAAGAACATGAAAACCTGCTAATAACATGAACAACAGAATATAAAAACATGCAAAGTTCACGTACCCGGAAGACCTTATCCTGCCAGGGAATTTTAGTACTAGGGGTATAAGATGCAGAAAAAGACAGGCAGACAAAGCCTCGTACTAACAAGGAAATTGATGCAGATGTACCTCATAACATAACTAAAGCAAACAAACGTGTAAGCATGTTAAGGAATCAGATCACTATTACCATGTGACTGTAACCTGGTTGTGTGGTTGTATCTAGTAGCAACCGAATTGAGGCAGGACATGTATGAATAACGCAAGAATTAGCTATTTTCCGATACCTATTACGGGCCACAGTATAAACCTATGTACAAAGTACCCCACAGCCCGTCAATCAGGCAGAGACAGCTGTGCTATGTACCACCACCTAACTTGCATAGCATGTGTGGAGAGTACGGAACCATAACATAAGACACAGACCGGCATTAACCCTTTAAGGACCGGGATTTTTTCCGTTTTTGCATTTTCGTTTTTGCTCCTTGCCTTTAAAAAATCATAACTCTTTCAATTTTGCACCTAAAAATCCATATGATTGCTTATTTTTTGCGCCACCAATTCTACTTTGTAATGACGTTAGTCATTTTTCCCAAAAATCGACGGCGAAACTGAAAAAAAAAAATCATTGTGAGACAAAAAAAAAAAACGCCATTTTGTAACTTTTGGGGGCTTCCGTTTCTGCACAGTACATTTTTCGGTAAAAATGACACCTTATCTTTATTCTGTAGGTCCATACGATTAAAATGATACCCTACTTATATAGGTTTGATTTTGTCGTACTTCTGGAAAAAATCATAACTACATGCAGGAACATTAATATGTTTAAAATTGTCATCTTCTGACCCCTATAACTTTTTTATTTTTCTGCGTATGGGGCGGTGTGAGGGCTCATTTTTTGCGCCGTGATCTGAAGTTTTTAGCGGTACCATTTTTGCATTGATAGAACTTATTGATCATGATATAAAAAGTGACCAAAAATAAACTATTTTGGACTTTGGAATTTTTTTGCGCGTACGCCATTTACCGTGTGGTTTAATTAACTCCTTAACGACGCAGGACGTATATTTACGTCCTGCGCCGGCTCCCGCGATATGAAGCAGGATCGCGCCGCGATCCCGCATCATATCGCGTCGGTTCCGGCGCTCATCAACGGCCGGGACCCACGGCTAATACCACACATCGCCAATCGCGGCGATGTGCGGTATTAACCCTTTAGAAGCGGCGGTCAAAGCTGACCGCCGCTTCTAAAGCGAAAGTGACCCGGCTGCTCAGTCGGGCTGTTCGGGACCGCCGCGGTGAAATCGCGGCATCACGAACAGCTGGCAGGACACCGGGAGGGCCCTTACCTGCCTCCTCGGTGTCCGATCGGCGAATGACTGCTCCGTGCCTGAGGTCCAGGCAGGAGCAGTCAAACGCCGATAACACTGATCACAGGCGTGTTAATACACGCCTGTGATCTGTGTAAAAGATCAGTGTCTGCAGTGTTATAGGTCCCTGTGGGACCTATAACACTGCAAAAATAAAGTAAAAAAAAAGTGTTAATAAAGGTCACTTAACCCCTTCCCTAATAAAAGTTTTAATCACCCCCCTTTTCCCATAAAAAAAATAAAACAGTGTAAAAAAATAAATAAATAAACGTATGTGGTATCGCCGCGTGCGCTAATGTCCGAACTATAAAAATATATCATTAATTAGACCATACGGTCAATGGCGTACGCGCAAAAAAATTACAAAGTCAAAAAAAGCGCATTTTTGGTCACTTTTTATACCATTAAAAAATGAATAAAAAGTGATCAAAAAGTCCGATCAAAACAAAAATCATACCGTTAAAAACTTCAGATCACGGTGCAAAAAATGAGTCCTCATACCGCCCTGTACGTGGAAAAATAAAAAAGTTATAGGGGCAGAAGATGACATTTTTAAACGTATAAATTTTCCTGCATGTAGTTATGATTTTTTCCAGAAGTGCGACAAAATCAAACCTATATAAGTAGGGTATCATTTTAACCGTATGGACCTACAGAATAATGGTAAGGTGTCATCTTTACCGAAATATGCACTGCGTAGAAACGGAAGCCCCCAAAAGTTACAAAATGGCATTTTTTTCTTCGATTTTGTCGCACAATGATTTTTTTCCCCGTTTCGCCGTGCATTTTTGGGTAAAATTACTAATGTCACTGCAAAGTAGAATTGACGACGCAAAAAATAAGCCATAATATGGATTTTTAGGTGGAAAATTGAAAGGGTTATGATTTTTAAAAGGTAAGGAGGAAAAAACGAAAGTGCAAAAACTGAAAAATCCTGAGTCCTTAAGGGGTTAATGATATATTTTTATAATTCGGACCTATAACACTGCACACACTGATCTTTTACATTGATCACTGGTTTCTCATAGGAAACCAGTGATCGATGATTCCGCCGCTTGACTGCTCATGCCTGGATCTCAGGCACTGAGCAGTCATTCGGCGATCGGACAGCGAGGAGGCAGGTAGGGACCCTCCTGCTGTCCTGTAAGCTATTCGGGATGCCGCGATTTCGCCGCGGCTATCCCGAACAGCCCACTGAGCTAACCGGGATACTTTCACTTTCACTTTAGATGCGGCGTTCAACTTTGAACACCGCGTCTAAAGGGTTAATAGCGCGCGGCACCGCGATCAATGCCGCGCGCTATTAGCCACGGGTCCTGGCCTCTAACAACCCCGTGGCCCCGCGTTATAGATCGGGAGCGGACACATGACGTTCCAGTGCGTCATGTGTCCTTAAGGGGTTAAGAAACGTGCAGACATCCGGACTCCCGCCCGCATGCAGGTACTGCCATGAGGGTACAACGAAGTGCCGGCATGAAAGAAAAGCTGAACGCAGCTGATAAGCGAAACACAGACATCGCATTGCTAGACAGCGGGCATTAACCAGCCTGCTTGCCGCCTGCAAATTTATAAAATCAAATTGTCTGATTTTTTAAAGAAGTTATTTGCAAATTATGGTGAAAAATAAGTATTTGGTCACCAGCAAACAAGCAAGATTTCTCGCTCTCACAGACCTGTAACTCCTTCAAGAGTCTCCTCTGTTCTCCATTTGTTACCTGTATTAATGGCACCTGTTTGAACTTGTTATCAGTATAAAAGACACCTGTCCACAACCTCAAACAGTCACACTCCAAACTCCACTATGGCCAAGACCAAAGAGCTGTCGAAGGACACCAGAAACAAAATTGTAGACCTGCTAGGAAGACTGAATCTGCAATAGACAAGCAGCTTGTGTGAAGAAATCAACTGTGGGAGCAATTATAAGAAAATGGAAGACATACAAGACCACTAATAATCTCCCTCAATCTGGGGCTCCACGCAAGATCTCACCCCGTGGTGTCAAAATGATCATAAGAACGGTGAGCAAAAATCCCAGAACGACACGGGGGGACCTAGTGAATGACCTGCAGAGAGTTGGGACCAAAGTAACAAAGGCTACCATCAGTAACAAAACACACTACGCCGCCAGGGACTCAAATCATGTAGTGCCAGATGTGTCCCCTGCTTAAGCCAGTACAAGTCTGGGTCCATCTGAAGTTTACTAGAGAGCATTTGAATAATCCAGAAGAGTATTGAGAGAATGTCATATGGTCAGATGAAACCAAAGTAGAACTTTTTGGTAAAAACTCAACTCGTCGTGTTTGGAGGAGAATGATTCGTGAGATTTTGAGTGAAAACCTCCATCCATCAGCAAGGGCATTGAAGACGAAATGTGAATGAGTCTTTCAGCATGGCAATGATCCCAAACACACCGCCCGGGCAACAAAGGAGTGGCTTCATAAGAAGCATTTCAAGGTGCTGGAGTGGCCTAGCCAGTCTCTAGATCTCAACCCCATAGAAAACCTCTGGAGGGAGTTGAGAGTCTGTGTTGCCCAGCGACAGCTCCCAAAAAATCACTGTTCTAGAGGAGATCTGCATGGAGGAATGGGCCAAAATACCAGCAACAGTCTTAGAAAACCCTGTGAAGACTTACAGAAAACGTTTGACCTCTGTCATTGCACACAAAGGATGTATAACAAAGTATTGAGATGAACTTTTGTTATTGCCATCAGACAACCTGAACTGACTCAGACTATCAATTGGATAGATGGATAAAATAGGATTGATTTAACACAAGCTCATGCAGGGTCACTAATAGTGTTGAGCGGCATAGGCCATGACGCGTGCACGCTGCCTGACATTGGGAATTGTGGTGTAATTGTGGTGTAATTATTGTGTATATATATATCTGTGTTGGGGACACTGATTCAGCACAACATCCCTGAGGAAGTCGCTCAGAAACGGAATGTGTGGGGCTTTGGCGTGACCCCGTCCTTACCATACTGACCGTTGTGGATGTCCATCTCTGTCTCTTGCCTAAGTATACCTATAGTACAACCAGAAGATAGAAAAGAAAAAGCAGAAAGTGATAGCACACCAAAAATATATATATATATCAAAGTAATTCTTTATTGTACAAAAAATAGCCATATAATGTTAAAAACATTTAAAAAGGAGGTCCACAAAACATCTCGGACCAACCTAAAGCCATGGGGAAGGATCCCAGACTAACTCTGGTACTCCCCCCACAAACAAAGACACCCGTCTAATATCTATATGTCTAAAGAATAAGATGCAATAATCCCCCTGTGACTTCTGGCCCCAACACAGTATATTCTAGGGTACACAAATGGCAGCTCTTATGGGTAAAAGATGTATACAGTCTTGCTGCAAAAAGTGCAGTTTCTACATCAACCAAGCTTAACAATCCATACACTACTGCTGCAACAATAAATAAATCAAATAACCAAGTCACATGATATGATCAAGGGAGCAAATACATATACATCACACTGTCATGTAGAGAACGGGTGTCTCACAAAATCCCTAAGTCCCCACGCGTTCCGTCACTCTTGGTGACTTCCTCAGGGGCGTATCTTTAGACATATAGATATTAGACGGGTGTCTTTGTTTGTGGGGGGAGTACCAGAGTTAGTCTGGGATCCTTCCCCATGGCTTTAGGTTGGTCCGAGATGTTTTGTGGACCTCCTTTTTAAATGTTTTTAATATTATATGGCTATTTTTTGTACAATAAAGAATTACTTTGATATATATATATATATATATATATATATATTTGGTGTGCTATCACTTTCTGCTTTTTCTTTTCTATCTTCTGGTTGTACATTTTGCTTTGAAGCAGGGATAAGCACCCATTACTAATAAGAGTTTTTGTGGTTGAGCCCACTTATTTATTAATACTAAGTATACCTATAGGACCATTTCTTTACAGCATTTATGGGTTATAGTGTGGTATGAGGTAGACATTTTGAGACATCCTTACCTGCTATACACTGTTATTGGTGGATTGTTATTTATACTGGACGGGGTCACTCACCTGTGGGAAGGGGTTTATGGCCCCTCTCCAGGATTGTGCTGTCCTCTGTGTAAGCTGTTTTAATTGGTTTTAAATGTCCCCTGTTATATGTCTGCTATATGAATTTTTTCATGTGTTTGCTATAATTAAAAAAGTATTTGTTCTCATATTTATGATACAGTGGTGTGTGCTTTTTTCAGTGATTATTTCTTCTAGAGGTTGTCTTGCTTTTTCACTGTAGTAGCACCTGCATGTTTTGTATGTGTATGGTAGAGCCCCCCCATCATCCATATTTCTGGAACTTTTGTTATTGACCAAATACTTTTTTTCCACCATAATTTGCAAATAAATTCTTTAAAAATCAGACAATGGGATTTTATGGATTTTTGTCTCATTATGCCTCTCATAGTTGAGGAATACCTATGATGAAAATTACAGGCCTCTCATCTTTTTAAGTGGGAGAACTTGCACAATTGGTGGCTGACTACTGTATATATACATATATACACACACACACACACAAACGCACACACACACACACACACATATATATATATATATATATATATATATATATATATATATATTTAGACTTCAAGTAGTCCCTTAAAAAATTAGATTTTGGACTTAGTAGAAAATTTGAAAAAACTGCTCATAATATTGTAAGCCTTCTAATGTCCTAAAAAAGTAAAATAATGTTTACCAAATGATGCCGGCATAAAGTAGACATGTTTTGCATGTGAATTAATAACTACATTTATTTTGCATGACTATCTCTCTAACAACTAGAAAATTTCAAATATAGAAAATGCTAATTTTTCAAATTTTTCACAATGTTTTAGGGTTTTTCACCAAATTTGCTGCACGTTTCAACAAAAATTTACCACTAATATAAAGTACAATATGTCTTGAAAAAAATAAATAAACAAACAATCTCTGGATCACTTTGCCAGGTAAAAGCAGTCCAAAGTTATTACCACTTAAAGAGACATGTCAGATTTGAAAAAAACGGACTGGGTCCTACAGGCCAAAACTAGCAGGGTCATGAAGGAGTCATACAGAGTTGTACAAGAGTTTTATGGACAATCCAAACTGTGTGCCGAAATTCAGCCAACCAGCTAAACTTTTGAAAAGTTTGCTTATCAATACTGTACATGTGATGCTTTTGCTATGTTGTTATTTTTCAAAAAGTCAATAAAAATAAGTTCTAATATAAAAAAGTTCACTTATTACTGTTGCTGAGATAAGAACTGCACATTGCTCTTCGATATAGTATAACAGAAGCAGAAAAACAAACGAGAAAATAAAGTTGTAGTTATTTTTTTGTCACATAAACATGTTTTGAAGGATTCCAGCTGCGGCATAATTATAAGGTGATGAGAAAATGCTCAGAATATCGAGGAATACCCTGTGGGCAAAAAAGGTTTTCTTTCCATAGGATCTAAAGGAACAAGTTCTGTATATAAGAGGCCTTCCTACCTGCACTACGGTCTTCTTCCCTTGCACGCTGCATGTGTGACAGTGGGAAAGACCCCTGGGGGAAAGTCAGGTCTTTAATTAAACATCAACTTTCTTCAGTTTTTGGGAACAGTCAAGTAAATTATCACATCAGGACTGTTAAGAGGCTTATATCCTATGTCTTACAGCTGGACAAGATTACTTGTGTGCTCTATACAGATAATGCTCTTTGTCATGTAAGTACTTGTAACACACTATATATAATGTATAGTGATGATATGTATGTAAAGAACAGAGAGTGTGTGGTGTGAATGTGAACCTAGACCCTGGGGCTGTCCACTTACCTTATTCGTTATTTTGTATTATTTTTCATCACACATTAATACACTGGGTTTGTAATGATTTTTGTGTTAGTGATACATTATACACAGGTGACGTTTTTTTGTACTATATGAAAATGTTAACTTAAAAAAATGTTTAGAATTTTACTGAAATATTTATGATTAATTGCACATTATTAAATAGATTAAGAGTTCACAAATAAAGTAGGCAGGAATTAACACTGGAAACTGCTACATGGACATAAAAGGTTTGGTGACTTTGGAAAAAACTTTTCTTCGCCATTTTGTGAAGATTTTCAGTAATTTCATGTTGTTCATTCATATGCACGGCTACTATCAAAGGTTACACCAAAAAAACTTTCATAAATCCCATGAAGTCACAAAACTTTATAGATGAGCTTAAAATACATACACAGTATTACTTGAGATGTCAAGAGGAGACAAACAATAAAGGTATAAACAGAGAATCAGACATATAATTGTTAAGACAAGTGTGTAAGAATATGAGCACGTGCTTTCAAAAGTTGTTCACAATTGCATTTTTAGTTTAGTCAGTCTAGTTTTTATTTGGATTTAACCCTATAAGAATCAGGGCTGTTTAGGCCTTAAAGGGGTTATCCACCATAAGGTGATTTTAGTGCGTACCTACCAGACAGTAATGGACATGCTTAGGAAGGATATGCTTGGGGCTAAATGGCTATGTTGTGAGATTACCATAACACTGTGGCTAGCTTTTTGTGAACTGGTATTTCCTGTTTGAGTTTTCTTCTTTGCCTACAAATCACATGATTCCATTTTTCCTCCCTCCCACACATCAGCCAGCCCACCCACTGAAACATAAATGAGCTGCATCCATTCAAAAGACCTTAGGTTTTCAATCAGGGTGCCTACAGCTTTTGCAAACATACAATTATTTGCAGATTGATCTCTCTCCCACTAAGCGATCCCTCGACCCATTGAAGCAGACAGGCTCCCTGTCATCAGCTGACTAGGGATGTCAGGTGTCGCTGCATTGCAACCTGGGACAACAGTCATTTTATATGCTGTTAAAAATAAATATTGGGGTGAAAATCACACAATGATTGTGAGAAAACCATCACACACAGGTACAGACACTATATTATGCACTACACTAACTTTACAGCCCCTGTAGCATAGTGACATAAAAACAATTCCTGGAATACCCCTTTAACTCCTTAAGGACTCAGCGTTTTTCCGTTTTTGCATTTTCATTTTTTCCTCATCACCTTCTAAAAATCATAACACTTTCAATTTTGCACCTAAAAATCCATTTGATGGCTTATTTTTTGCGCCACCAATTCTACTTTGCAGTGACATTTTACCAAAAAATCCACGGCGAAACGGAAAAAAAAAATCATTGTGTGACAAAATTGAAGAAAAAAATTCATTTTGTAATTTTTGGGGGCTTCCGTTTCTATGCAGTGCATTTTTTGGTCAAAATGACACCTTATCTTTATTCTGTAGGTCCATACGGTTAAAATGATACCCTACTTATATAGGTTTGATTTTGTCGCACTTCTGAAAAAAATCATAACTACATGCATGAAAATTTATACGTCTAAAATTGTCATCTTCTGACCCCTGTAACTTTTTTATTTTTCCTAATTTTTTGCACCGTGTTCTGAAGTTTTTATCGGTACCATTTTTGTGTTGATCGGACTTTATCGCTTTTTATTCATTTTTTATTATATAAAAAGTGACCAAAAATACGCTATTTTGGAATTTGGAATTTTTTTGCGCGTACGCCATTGACCGTGCGGTTTAATAAATTATATCATTTTATAGTTCGGACATTTACGCACGCGGTGATACCATATATGTTAATTTTTATTTTTATTTACACAGTTTTTTTTTATGGGAAAAGGGGGGTGATTCAAACTTTCATTAAGGAAGGGGTTAAATGACCTTTGTTAACTTTTTTTTTTCACTTTTTTTTTGCAGTGTTATAGCTCCCATAGGGACCTATAACACTGCACACACTGATCTCTTATGCTGATCCCTGCAAAGCCATAGTTTTGCACGGATCAGCGAGATAGGGGCTCGATTGCTCAAGCCTGTAGCTCAGGCTTGGAGCAATCAAACCCCGATCGGACCCCGATCTCCTTACCGGAGAGAGGTAAGGAGACCTCCGACTGCGTCCCAGCTGATCGGAACATCGCGATTTTATTGCAATGTCCCGATCAGCCGACTGAGCTGCCGGGAAGCATTTACTTTTGTTTTCAGATGCGGCGATCAAAGTTGATGGGTTAACAGCGCGCGGCACAACGATCGGTGCCAAACGCTGTTAGCCCAGGGTACCGGCTATCGCTAGCAGCCGGGACCGACCCGGTGTGATGCGCTGTCACGGCGTGACCCCGTTTTTCACACCGGAACCCGGCTCAGGGCGTACAGGTACGCCCTGAGTCCTTAAGAGGTTAAGGTCTATTCAGAATTTTGCCTCAAATTAAAGCCCATAGACTTCTATGGGATTCCGCACTCCCATTAACACTTCTGAATTTCTGCTTGCGGAATTCCGCAAGCGGAAATTCAGAGGTATGAATTGGAGTGCAAAATCCCATAGAAGTCTATGGGCTTTAATTTGGACGGAATTCTGAAAGCGGAAAGTCTGCCGTGTGAATAGATCCTTAAAGTGTTACTGTGGAGGGAAGAAAATATTTTCAAATAAACTGGTGGCATGATGTTAAACAGATTTGTAAATTACTTCTTTATAAAAATCTTAATCTTTTTAGTACTTATCAGCTGCTGTATGCTCCAGATGAAGTTGTACAACTCCTATAAGGTGCCCACCTATACAATAATGCTACCAAATAAGTACATAAATCCTACAAAAATACAGTAGACTAGATTAATATAATCACACAAAATATTTATTGAATACACACACACATATATATATATATATATATATATATATATATATATATACAAAAATCTCATAAAAGCAAAAAAATTATGCACAGACAATGACAAAAGAAATCACACAGGGCAATTCAAGCAGATATTCCAGTATTATAATAACAATTGTATCAAGCTATCAGATTATCTATGTGGGAGGATTAAAGGAGTACTCCACTGGAAAAAAATTTTTAAATCAACTGGTGCCAGAAAGCTAAACAGATTTGTAAATTACGTCTGTAAAAATATCTTAATACTTCCAGTACTTATCAGCTGCTGTATGCTCCAGAGGAAGTTTGTTTGTTTTTTAATTTCCTTTCTGTCTGACCACAGTGCTCTCTGCTGACACCTCTGTCCATGTCAGGAACTGTCGGGAGCAGGAGAGGTTTGCTATGGGGATTTGCTCCAACTCTGAGACAGTAAGGAAATTCAAAAAGAAAAAAACTTTCTATGGAGCATACAGCAGCTAATAAGTACTGGAAGGATTAAGATTTTTTGATAGTAATTTACAAATATAAAAACTTAAAAATAAGGTGCAGCTCACAACAGATGTTTGCAGATGGACACTGATGGTAACTGTGTGAACAGTTCACACAGTTACCATCAGTGTCCATCTGCAAACATCTTGGCAACAGAGGAGTTAAATCTGTCCTACTCCGCCCTGCCTGGCTGTAACTTTACCATCTACTGCATCGCATAGCCTCATCTCCTGCTTCCACGTGGGACGCCAATCCCGGACCTTCCATCGCTCCTGGCGTACCACCATTGCCAGACCCTTTGTCGCACCCGAGCCGACTGACACTCCTGCCGGAGTGCCAGACTAATGCCATCTGTGCTAAGCCGGCCAGCGAACGAGGTCCCCAGCGCTGAAACTGCTGTATGCTCCTCCGCTATCGGAACTCACGGTACGCAACATCTATTTGCGCCCCCCCGCCAACGGGGCTGCTAAGGGAGACATACCAACTTGTGCCCCCCTTCACCTATTGGGGCACACGAGGAACACAAGGCTGCGACTCATCCATCACAATCCATCAAGCCAGAAGCAGTGGTGAGAGATACTCTGTATCATCCATTCATCAACTTTTTTTTTGACTTTATGTTATAATTATGTTGCCATAAACCCAAACATCTATCCACACCTTTTGCGGATTTATTTTATTTTTATTTTTTATCTGCAGATTTATGGACTCATTAGAATATGAATTTATTCATATATCTTTTTTAGATTTTGGATATCTCACTAGGGCCCAGTGAGATTTTCATTAGATAGTGCCGGTGTAATGTGATATTTTGTTACTGTTTTACTTATTTATATATTCTATTTTATATTTTATAATCTGAATTAAAAAACAAATTCTGAGTAAACGCTGTTATATCTATCTTTGCCCACACCATTATGCACCATTGGTGAGGTCCTAGAGGCATAAGCTATAGATTTTCATTAATTTACAAATATGTTTAACTTTCTGGGACCAGTTGATATAAAAAAAACAAAAAAAACAAAACGTTTTCCAGTGGAGTACTGCTTTAACCAAAAAGTTGCAACAAATAGCCTGAGGTGCAGTCCTGCGCCAAAATAGAGACACACCTACACACAAAAACTGCGTTAAACACAATGATAAATGCCCCCCATAGTTCCTGCACTTTCCCTGGAGCAGAAACACTGTTCCCATTAGCAGGAGTCCTGCAGGACCAGCCCTTGAATAGAAATCTTGGGTGAGTTCCTGCACATTTTATTCCATCAGCTTCTTGCTGTGGTAGCCTCCTAACACACAGATCCGCCCCCGCCCCTCACATACAGCGTCTCTGTTGAGTGTCACCTCCATTATGAATATTATTTACTAACTTGCTGTGTGAATGACTGTAGAAATAACATAACATATCACATAGGGAAAACACAGGAAATAAGATGTTGTTGAGGCCCTGGACTATAGTAAGGCTGGAGTTTCACTTGTTTTTTTGGGGGAAAAATGCCAAGAAAAACGCCAATTCTGCTGCATGCAGTTTTTTCCGCCAAAAAACGCTGCGGCCAGGTGTTAGCTGTAAATCAATGAGAAATTGCTAAATTCTTATTCCACTTGGCGTTTTTCACTTTGGCTTTTTTTTTAATGCTTTTGGCGTTTTTTCACTCTTTTTTTGGTGTTTTTCAGATTGTTGGTAATCACAGCATGTTGAGCCACTGGAGTTTTTTTAGTCAAAATCGTGGCGTTTTTCTCCCATCTATGGGAGTGAAAGAACGGCAAGAAAAACGATATGCGAGTTTTAACTTTGGCATTTTTGCAGGCGGTTTTCATTATTTTTTGGACTTTAGTGATCCAAAAAAGTGATGGAGATACCATTTTTTAATAAAATTTTGTAGGGTACCATTAAAAAAAAAAAAAAAAAAGGATACAGTAGTGAAGGAAAAAATTGTATCTAACGAAATGTATCTTTTTTTATACCAACATTTTTATTACTTTTTAAACAGTGATAAATTTATGTGGGCGGACGAGGACCTAAAAATGTAGCCGACAATAATAAAAATGTAATGTGTGCATGTTTTTCACTTTTTTTTTTACATTTGTTTCGGTAGTACTACTACTCCCAGCATGGAACACACTGTACTAATTGACAGATCGCCCATTGCAATCCTCCTGTATAATGTATAGATGTACACCTATTCATATTTCCCGCAGAGCTGTGATTGGTCAGATGCTTCCAGCCAATCACAGCTCTCTGTGGGATATATGAATATGTGTATATATACGTCAGTGCAGGGGACCATAGGAGAGCAGCCGCATCTATACATTATACTGGAGGATCACAGCGGGTGTCAGGAGTGACATCCGCTGTGATCTTTCCTTAACTGCAGGTACTACAGCTCCCAACATGGAGCACACTTTTCACACTTTACTCCATGCTGGGAGCTGTAGTACCTGCATTAATAGAAAGATCACAGCTGGGTGTCAGAAGTTACACTCGCTGCGATCTGTCTATTAATGCAGGTACTACAGCTCTCAGCATGGAGCAGAGTGTGTTCCATGTTGGGAGTAGTAGTACTTGCAGTTAAGGAAAGATCAAAGCGGGTATCACTACTGACACCCGCTGTGATTGTCCTGTCTATAGCAGATATGGAGCGGCTATATACAGCGCTCGCATCTCTGCTCTGCACTATACTCTGGCCCAGCCACTCACTCATTCATATTTCCCTCAGATGTGAATAGAACATCATTCATATTTTCCGCCCAGAGCTGTGATTGGCCGGATGGTGGCAGCCAATCACAGCTCTGGGCAGAAAATATGAATGATGTTCTATTCACATCATTGACCGGAGTACAGAGCAGAGATGTGAGCGCTGTATAGAGCCGCTACGCATCTCTGCTATATTATGGACAATCGCATCGGGTGTCAGGACTGACAACCGAGGCGATATGTCTATTAGTACAGGTACTACTACTCCCATCATGGAACAGTATTTATATACATTTTGTTTAATTAAACATTTTCCATCACTGCTGCATCTATTTATTTATTTATTTTTTTTTTTTTTTATGGTACACAATGAATTTTGGATACCAAAAAAAAACTGCCAAGGTGCAATTATCACACAAATGAAAAAACGCCAGAAAAAACGCCAGACGCAGGAAATTGCACTGGCGTTATTTCAGGTGTTTTTTCATGCGTTTCTTTTTAATCCCAAAAAAACGCAGCACGAAAAAACAAGTAGAAACTTAGCCTAATAGAACTGACTGGGCTGGTGACAAAAGGAGAAATAAAGGAGAGATAAAGGGTACATCAGTAATTTCTTGCCCAAATACAAAGGGATCTACACATAAAAGCTTTGCACAGAATGGCAGTAAATGGTTTCTACGCAGTACATTTTTCGGTAAAAATGTCACCTTATCTTTATTCTGTAGGTCCTTAAGATTAAAATGATACCCTATTTATGTAGGTTTGATATTGTCGTACTTTTGGAAAAAATCATAACTACATGCACGGAAATTAATACATTTAAAATTGTCATCTTCTGACCCCTATAACTTTTTAATTTTTATGCTTACGGGGCAGTGTGAGGGCTCATTTTTTGTGCAGTGATCTGAAGTTTTTATTGGTATCATTTTTGTTTTGATCGGACTATTTGATCACTTTTTATTCCTTTTTTTATGGTATAAAAAGTTACCAAAAAACTCTATTTTGGACTTTGGAATTTTTTGCGCGTACGATATTGACCTGCGGTTTAATTTACTATATATTTTTATAGTTCAGACATATACGCATGCGGCGATACCACATATGTTTATTTTTATTATGTTTATATATTTTTTATATGGAATTTGGGAAAAGGGGGGTGATTTAAACTTTTAATAAGGGGTTAATGTGTGTGTTAAACTTTTTTTAAACTTTTTTTTTTTTTTTTTTACACTTTTAGTCCCCTTAGAGGATTGTTAGGAGGAATCATTAAATTGATCAGTGTGCTCTGTCCACTGACGTCCCGAAGGGGCGTGGTGTGATGTCATGAAGGGGCGTTGTGTGGTGTGATGTCACAAGAATGTGGGAGAAGATCAATATGTCAGTGTCGGTGCCCCCCGGGACTATAGGGGGTGTACTCACTTATGGGAGATAGAGCCGTCAGGCCGGGCCACCCCCCTGGCTGTGCTGCTGTGGCACGGGCCGCCACGCACGTATGTCTGCCCCTGAGGTGTCTCTGTGCCGGGGCACGGGTGAAGAAAGAGTCCATGCTGCTAGCTTTCAGCAGCTGAGCACCGCCTCTGAGCCCTGATGCCGGGACCTCAGCGCTGATCTCCACTCATGGCTGATTGCAGGTGAGGGGGGCATTGCGTGAAGGGGTGCAGGATGAGGAGGGGGCATTGTGTGAAGGGGTCAGGGTGAGGGGGGCATTGTGTGAAGGGGTGCATGGTGAGGGGGGGCATTGTGTGAGGGAATGCAGGGTGAGGGGTAGAGGGCATTGTGTAAGGGGGTGCAGGGTGAGGGGGGCATTGTGTTAGGGGGTGCAGGGTGGGGTGTGTGTGTGAGGGGGTGCAGGGTGGGGGGTGTAAGGGGGAGGTTGGTTTGATGTATATGTGTGATGTGTGTATATGTGTGATGGGTGTATATGTGTGATGGGTGTATATGTGTGATGTGTGTATGTAATGTAGTGTATGATGTAGGAGGGCAGCGGCAGGTGTATGTATGATATGTGTATGCTACTGCCTACAGGGAGTAAATACCTACAGGCACTTACCTACTCGGAGCACCTCAGTAATGGGGGGGAAACCATGTGAAAGGATCTACTTAATGTGGGTACCTATCTACTCTTTCCCTAATCTGCTTATCTACTTATTCTACTGTGTGAAAGGGTTATTATTACCATATGGAGCGCTATAGGTGCTTAAAGAGTGTGGGTCCTAAAATGTTTGTCTGGCACGTTCTGTGGAGACAAATTGTGGATGGAAGAATTGACATGACGGTCTGGGCCAGATGGAAATGAAAAAGAATATTATCGACTCCAATTAGAGAAGACGTCACCTGATGTAACTGTTTGTAATCACTAATATGATCTGTAAAGCCTGCGTAGAGCGGGGGTCACTACTTTATGGTCACTGTATGGGGGCATATTAGTCTGTGCCATCATTATATGGTGTTAATTGTGGGGCCATATTGTGGCAGTATTATTTGTAACTTGTATAGTGGTGTTATTGATGATTATGATCTGTGTACAGTGGTTATATTTATATCAGTATGGTAGTATTATCGCGTCTCTATATGGTGGTAATGGTAGTGGTCATGGTGTGGTGCAATTCTTTGTCCCTTTTATAGCGGTGATAATGGTCTCTATGTAGTGATTTTATTCACTATCAGTATGGTAATATTATCCCGTCATTATATGGTGGTAATGGTAGTGGTCATAGTGTTGCGGTATTATTTGACCCTTATATAGTGGTGTAATTGGTGAAATTGGTCTGTGTGTATTGGTTTTATTCAGTATCAGTATGGCCATATTATCCCGTCATTATATGATAGTAATGGTGGTGATCGTGGTGAATTACAGTTATTTGTCCCTTATCTGGTGGTGGTTTTGGTCCCTGTATAGTGTTTTGAGATACAGAGTGACCTGTCACAGCCAGAGGAGGAGATAGCGGACATACAGAGTGACCTGTCACAGCCAGAGGAGGAGATAGCGGACATACAGAGTGACCTGTCACAGCCAGAGGAGGAGATAACAGACATACAGAGTGACCTGTCACATCCAGAGGAGGAAATAGCGAACATACAGAGTGACCTGTCACATCCAGAGGAGTAGATGGCGGAGATACAGAGTGACCTGTCACATCCAGAGGAGGAGATAGCGGACATACAGAGTGACCTGTCACATCCAGAGGAGGAGATAGCAGACATACAGAGTGACCTGTCAGAGCCAGAGGAGGAGATAGCGGACATACAGAGTGACCTGTCACAGCCAGAGGAGGAGATAGCAGACATACAGAGTGACCTGTCAGAGCCAGAGGAGGAGATAGCGGACATACAGAGTGACCTGTCACATCCAGAGGAGGAGATAGCGGACATACAGAGTGACCTGTTACAGCCAGAGGAGGAGATAGCGGACATACAGAGTGACCTGTCACATCCAGAGGAGGAGATAGCGGACATACAGAGTGACCTGTCACATCCAGAGGAGGAGATAGCGGACATACAGGGTGACCTGTCACAGCCAGAGGAGGAGATAGCGGACATACAGAGTGACCTGTCACATCCAGAGGAGGAGATAACAGACATACAGAGTGACCTGTCACAGCCAGAGGAGGAGATAGCGGACATACAGAGTGACCTGTCACATCCAGAGGAGAAGATAGCGGACATACAGAGTGACCTGTCACATCCAGAGGAGAAGATAGCGGACATACAGAGTGACCTGTCACAGCCAGAGGAGGAGATAACAGACATACAGAGTGACCTGTCATAGCCAGAGGAGATAGTAGACATACAGAGTGACCTGTCACATCCAGAGGAGGAGATAGCGGACATACAGAGTGACCTGTCACAGCCACAGGAGGAGATAGCGGAGATACAGAGTGACCTGTCAGAGCCAGAGGAGGAGATAACAGACATACAGAGTGACCTGTCACATCCAGAGGAGGAGATAGCGGACATACAGAGTGACCTGTCACAGCCACAGGAGGAGATAGCGGAGATACAGAGTGACCTGTCACAGCCAGAGGAGGAGATAGCGGACATACAGAGTGACCTGTCAGAGCCAGAGGAGGAGATAGCGGACATACAGAGTGACCTGTCACATCCAGAGGAGGAGATAGCGGACATACAGAGTGACCTGTCACAGCCAGAGGAGGAGATAGCGGACATACAGAGTGACCTGTCACATCCAGAGGAGGAGATAGCGGACATACAGAGTGACCTGTCACATCCAGAGGAGGAGATAGCGGACATACAGAGTGACCTGTCACAGCCAGAGGAGGAGATAGCGGACATACAGAGTGACCTGTCACATCCAGAGGAGGAGATAACAGACATACAGAGTGACCTGTCACATCCAGAGGAGGAGATAACAGACATACAGAGTGACCTGTCACATCCAGAGGAGGAGATAACAGACATACAGAGTGACCTGTCACAGCCAGAGGAGGAGATAGCGGACATACAGAGTGACCTGTCACAGCCAGAGGAGGAGATAACAGACATACAGAGTGACCTGTCACAGCCAGAGGAGGAGATAGCGGACATACAGAGTGACCTGTCACAGCCAGAGGAGGAGATAACGGACATACAGAGTGACCTGTCACATCCAGAGGAGGAGATAGCGGACATACAGAGTGACCTGTCACATCCAGAGGAGGAGATAGCGGACATACAGAGTGACCTGTCACAGCCAGAGGAGGAGATAACAGACATACAGAGTGACCTGTCACATCCAGAGGAGGAGATAGCGGACATACAGAGTGACCTGTCACATCCAGAGGAGGAGATAGCGGACAAACAGAGTGACCTGTCACATCCAGAGGAGGAGATAGCGGACAAACAGAGTGACCTGTCACATCCAGAGGAGGAGATAGCGGACATACAGAGTGACCTGTCACAGCCAGAGGAGGAGATAGCGGACATACAGAGTGACCTGTCACAGCCAGAGGAGATAACAGACATACAGAGTGACCTGTCACATCCAGAGGAGGAGATAACAGACATACAGAGTGACCTGTCAGAGCCAGAGGAGGAGATAGCGGACATACAGAGTGACCTGTCACGGCCAGAGGTAAGGGTTAACCAGTTAGTGTCTGTTTCACAGAAAGGAACGCATTACCCATAGGCCAGTGATCCGAGAAAAGCTGTGCCATTATGGATTGATTTGTATGTCTATATTATGGACTAACTGCAGGTTATCAGTCCCTGCATACATCTGTGTACAGCCTCCACACATACCACAGGTAAGCAGCAGCCTCCACACATACCACAGATAAGCAGCAGCCTCCTCCACAGTCTGTTTGTAATTGTGACTGAAAGACCTTTTGTAGAGCATCACATGACCTCATCACATGATCAAAAGGTCCTCAAGTCACACAAGGATGGCAAATTTCTGGACAGGAAAAGGAAGGTAAGTGGAGTGTTTGTGTAAATGTCAGTGAGTTTTAGTGTATGTGAGATTGAGTGTGAGAGTTTTGTGTGATAAACCAGGTGTATTTTCAGTATCTGCCCTTGCCATGTATATACACTGCACAGTACCACTTCTATCTGCCTGTATACACACTGCACACTACCACTTCTATCTGCCTGTATACACTGCACAGTACCACTTCTATCTGCCTGTATACACTGCACAGTACCACTTCTATCTGCCTGTATACACACTGCACAGTACCACTTCTATCTGCCTGTTTACACACTGCACAGGACCACTTCTATCTGCCTGTATACACACTGCACAGGACCACCTCTATCTGCCTGTATACACTGCACAGTACCACTTCTATCTGCCTGTATACACTGCACAGTACCACTTCTATCTGCCTGTTTACACACTGCACAGGACCACTTCTATCTGCCTGTATACACTGCACAGTACCACTTCTATCTGCCTGTATACACTGCACAGTACCACTTCTATCTGCCTGTATACACTGCACAGTACCACTTCTATCTGCCTGTATACACTGCACAGTACCACTTCTATCTGCCTGTTTACACACTGCACAGGACCACTTCTATCTGCCTGTATACACTCCACAGTGCCACTTCTATCTGTCTGTATACACACTGCACAGGACCACTTCTATTTGCCTGTATACACACTGCACAGTACCACTTCTATCTGCCTGTATACACACTGCACAGTACCACTTCTATCTGTCTGTATACACACTGCACAGTACCACTTCTTCACTGACAGTATACACATTGCACAGTACCACTTCTATTTGCCTGTATACACACTGCACAGTACCACTTCTTCACTGACAGTAGTAGCTGGACGGGAAGGAGGTGGGTGAAAGGACGGGATGCAGAGCTGTCGGCACCACATGCGCTGTCGGTGCTGTGGTCCTCTTGTACACCACAAGCGCTTGGAGGGGGCAAGGGTTTTTTTCTGGGGGGGGGGGGGCTTTCGGCGCTATGCGCTGCGCTGTTTTGTCCACCATAACATTGAAATGTTGCTGACAACTTTCTTGCTGAGGCTGAAGCAGCACTCCCATCAAGAGAGCGCCATAGGCGGCTGTCTATCATGCCTATAGGTGGCGCCGGCCCTGCATAGACTTGCATTGAGTAGGTGTGGCCGTGACGTCACAAGCAGGATGTGGCCGTGATTCCACGAGCCTCCGCCCCGCATTGTCAGTTATCCTGCACAGAGCAAAGTTTGCTCCGTGCACTGGATGTCTGGGATGCCACAGCCGAGATTGCGGGGGGTCCCCAGTGGCGGGACCCCTGCGATCAGACATCTTATCCCCTTTAAGGGACTATACTCCTGCAAAACTGAGAATGTGTGGTATACATGATAGATTGCACCAAGTGTGAGATGGTGAAACCAGCTAGAAATTCAATAAAAGGATAAACCTTCACAGATCTTCCATCACCAACCAAGGACTATTTACAAAGGGAGGACTCCCAAAAACTTTACAAAATACTGTTAGTTCAATGAAAATAGGTAAGATTCACGCATACAAACAAGGGATCCTGGGACTTGTAGTTGGAGACAGGGAACTCCAACAGAAAATAGCCATTTCACCAAAATAAAGCAGTAATGTTATGGTGGACTCACAACACCAGTTAACCCCAAGACAAGCACAGATCCTTTCTGAGCATGTCCATTACTGTCTGGCAGGTGCGTACTAAAATCACCTTATGGTGGATAACCCCTTTAACCCCTTAACGACCACGGACGTAAATGTACGTCCTGGTTTGGCAGTACTTGGCGCACCAGGACGTACATTTACGTCCTGTGTATGACCGCGAGCATCGGATCGGTGCTCGCATCATACACGGCAGGTTCCGGCTGCTATCAGCAGCCAGGGACCCGCCGGTAATGTCCGACATCCACGATCGCATGGATATTGGCATCTGCGGCAATGCGCATGATAAAATAAATGAGAGGATCGCCCGCAGTGCTGCCGCAGCGAGCCGATCAACTGTAATGGCAGACAGAGGTCCCCTCACCTGCCTCTGTCTGTCTCCCAGCTCCCACTGATAATACTGATTAGTGCTATGTCCTATGCATAGCACTGAACAGTATTAGCAATCAAATGATTGCTATAGATAGTCCTACATTTAAAAAAAAGTAGAAAAATCCCCTCCCCCAATAAAAATGAAAATTGTCCGCTTTTCCCATTTTACCCCCAAAAAGCGTAAATATATTTTTTTACAAACATATTTTGTATCGCCGCATGCGTAAATTTCGGAACTATCAAAATATAATGTTATTGATCCTGTACGGGGAATGGCGTAAACGTAAAAAAATTAAAAAAAATCCAAAAATGCTGCTTTTTTGTCAAATTTTATTCAAATTTTTTTTTTATAAAAAATGATATAAAAGTTTTATATATACAAATGTGGTATCGATAAAAAGTACAGATGACGTTACAAAAAATGAGCCCTCATACTGCCCTATATATGGAAAAATGAAAAAGTTATAGGTGGTCAAAATAGGGCAATTTTTGATTACTGATTTTGTTCAAAAAGTTTTAGATTTTTTTTAAGCTGTACAAAAATATAAAAGTATCTAGCCATGGGTATCATTTTAATCGGATTGACCCACAGAATAAAGAACACATCATTTTTACCACAGTGTGTAAAGGAAACCCTCCAAAATGTGCAAAATTGTGGTTTTCATTTAATTTTCCTCCCTAAAAAAAATATTTTTTTGGGCTCGCCATACATTTTATGGTAAAATTAGAGGTTTCATTACAAAGTACAATTGATCACGCAAAAAACAAGCCCTTATATGGGTCTGTCGAGGGAAATATAAAGGAGTTATGGATTTTAGGAAGCGAGGAGGAAAAAATGAAAATGCTAAAATAAAATTGGCCTGGTCCTTAAGGTGAAAAAGGGGTTAATGTGCGTGCCTTGTTTGGCTGGAAAAGGGACTATGGACTAAAGATGGTTATATTATATTATTGTAAAGTCAGTTAACCCCTTTAACCATTCATCACTACATGAAACATGTCTCTTATATGTGAATGGCACGGACACCTCTAATATGAAGCAGCAGGGACTTTATAGCTTTGAGGATTGTGGTGTCCCGGTACAGGATATGCTCCTACAGTCCTGTCAGGTTGAGTTCCTGTACATCCTCAGGGCTCACCTACAGTGTTCCCCCATAATGTGTATAAGTCATATACTAAGTGTAAAGGACCTTTGATATGGTCACATGTTTTTAGTCACATGATAAGGGTTGTCACATGTTTAAGTCATATGTTTTGTTACCCAGAGAACACCAGGTGACCAGATGACCCGCAGCTAGCCTATGGGCCCCTTGCACAGCCCCCCTTTATAAGGAAGGGAGGAGCCTCAATCTGTCTCTTTTGCTCTTACACCTCTCTTAGATCCTGAGGTCAAGTCCAGTCCAGATGTCTCAGAGCCAGTGTCAGCACATCTGGAGGCCTCAAGCCTAATTTGCAGCCACAAGTCAGTAAGTCAAGTCTTCTATGTCTGCTGTCACTATCTTCAGTCAAGTCAAGTCAGTTGTAGTCAGCGTGGCTGTGCTACAGTCTGTCAAGTCACTGCAAGTCCCAGCAAGCTGTGAGGTCCCTCGTGTTACTGGTCACCTCTCTGGGAACCTTACTGCTCTGTAAAGACTGTTATACCTGTTCAACTTCAGTAAAACTAGTGTTAACCTTAATCTGGCCTTGGACTATTATTTACCCCTGCCTGATATTATGGAATAATATAATATTTTCTTTTTTTCAGATGGAAATTGCTAGAGATCACAACTCTGTTATTACTCTCTACCTTACACACAGCTAAACCACAAAAAAATTGTGTGCTCCATTCAGCAGGAGATATACCTAGGTTTTTTAAACATGGAGATATAATGTTGGCCGGGGTCTTTCAGTTTACAAATGGATTTTATAATGAGATTCAATACAACAATTTATTACACCCAGAAGATCGTATGTGTAAATTGTATGTACAATTTTAAAACTATATTGCTTCTGTCTTGTAATGTAACCTGTAATGTACTGCCTACAACTGCCCATACTTCTCCCACCCAATATGCCATTATCATTCATGCCTTGTTTGTAAAGTAAGGAAGTAAGAAAGCTAAGATGTTTGTCCATAAGCCTAAATGAGAAATCTAAGATGTTTGACAGGCAGATTCTGCAGATACAAGTTGTGGCTGGAAAAAATTATCATGCCACTTTTGGCTGGATGGAGATGATCAGAGAAAATGCCTCTGATCAGAAAAAATGTCACCTGTGAGTCACTGGATGTAACGGCACTGAATTACTCATCCGCTTTACGAAATACAACGTATATGCAGGCTGTGTGCGTGTATGGTCACAATGAAGCAAACTTAGGAGCTAAGCTTGCTCCATCGATGGTAAATATCAGCACCTGGGACTTAAAGGGGTTCTCTGGTGCTTACACATCTTATCCCCTATCCAAAGGATAGGGGATAAGATGCCTGATCGCGGGAGTCCCGCCGCTGGGGACCCCGGGATCATGCACAAGGCACCCCGTTTGTAATTAGTCCCCGGAGCATGTTCGCTCCGGGTCTGACTACCGACGACCACAAGGCTGGCGGCGTGTGACGTCACGCCTTCGGCCCAGTGTGACGTCACACTCCGCCCCTCAATGCAAGCCTACGGGAGGGGGCGTGACAGCAATCACGCCCCCTCCCATAGGCTTGCATTGAGGGGCGGAGCGTGACGTCACACGGGGGTGGAGGCGTGACATCACACGCCGCCGGCCTTGTGGTCATCAGTCCGATCATCCAAAGTATCGCATTGATACCGCATTGTATTGATCACGGCATCTGAGGGGTTAATGGCGGACATCCGCGCGATCGCAGATGTCGGCCATTACGGGCGGGTCCCCGGCTGCTGCTAGCAGCCGGAGCCAGCCGTGTATGACGCAAACAATGTTCCGATGCTCGCGGTCATATACAGGACGTAAATGTACGTCCTGGTGCGGGAAGTCCCGCCAAACCAGGACGTACATTTACGTCCGTGGTCGTTAAGGGGTTACAAAAGGCTATTTCTAGCCTACAGACAGCCTCAATAGGGGTATAGAACACTTTGCTGTGTTCTAAAGCGTATATGGAGTGTGCTGGGGTAGTGAAATAATACTGTTATTCATAATAACATGCAGATTACCAGCATCACTTTTAGAATCACTGCCGCACAGCAGCACAATGACAGAGTCTGGTGGTGGCATCAGTGTCAGGAGACCATATAGTGGCTGGATGGCACAGCGTGGAGGTGTTGGCAACGTGAGGAGACCATATAGTGGCTGAATGGCACAGCCCGGAGTTGCCAGCAGCATGAGTAGGCACTAGGCCTCCACAATCCCTAAGATTAAAAGATGAATTTAGAAATTTAAACTGAAGATTTTGGATAGCTGGTGCTACCTACCATAACAACGTTTTTATTCCCAGACTCAGGCACAGCAGCGGCATCAGTAAACCATATATTGCCTGAATGACACAGCCTGGAGTTGGCTGATGCATGAGTACACACCAGGGCTTCACAATCCCTAAGAAAAAACACAACAAGTTTTGAAGAAGATTTTGGATCTGCGTGGCTGTGCTAGAGTCTGTGAAGTCACTGCAAGTCCCAGCAAGCTGCGAGGTTCCTTGTGTTACTGGTCCACTCTCTGGGAGCCTTCCTGCCCTGTAAAGACTGTTATACCTGTTCAAGTTCAATAAAACTACTGTGGCAGCCCTTGGGGGGTGTATGGTAGTGGGGGTATGGTATAGGTATATAAGGGGTTAATGTCAACCCTAGAGTTCGTGACGCCAGGCTGAGGGCTGGTATGCTGAATCAATGTTCCGGCCTATCGCCGCCCTTACCAGTAACGATAGGTGCATAAAATAACTGAAGGTCCACAAGGAGATTTGAACTTGAACTTGAATAACTTTTACTGAAGTGCTTGCAATAACCACGGCACAGTAACAGTCTCATACAAACAGTCCTTAGGTTGCTTAGCGACTGGCAGTAGTTGCGGACCTTGAGCTAGACATAAAGTCTCTGAATTTAGGAAAAGATTTGCAGATCCGTCCGGATTTAGGGGAGTTATTAGGTCCGGTGATGCTGCAGAGTGTCTGGGGATTGATACACTCTATAGTTATAATCGTTCAGCCGTTGCCGCAAGGCTCAGGCCTAATTCACTGCGATTACTGCTGTACAGGTCTTGCTTGCTTGCTTGACCAGGAACAAGAGAGAGAGAAACATGGCCGCCGCTCCCTTATATGGGCAGGTAGCGGGGCGAATCTGATTGGTCCGAACGTCTGCCATTCACCATTACATGGTGTGATGGGATTGCTTACATCACAGGGCTTCCAAAGGTCCTTAAGCTAAATTCCATAGAGTTCACCTTGTCACTTGACCCGCAGGTCCTGCAACGCTAATGGAAACAAGTAATTAACCATTTAGTTACATATATTATCCTATTTACATTAACCTATGAATAAATTAGAGATCTATACACTAGAATAGAGGTGACTAGGGGTAGACTGGCTAACAGGGATCCCTAAGTCCTAGGGACTCTGGCTATGGGGACCCACAAATATAATGCGATACCCACGTATAGAATGTGGTACTGGGACACCTAACTACTGTTAACCTAATCCTGGCCTTGGATTATTATTTACCCCTGCCTAACCTAGGACTAACAGGATTTCTTCGGCTGGTTACATAGGCAAACCACAACCTGGCTTCATGAACACAAAGGGGTTAACCCCTTACGGACGGAGACCATTTTCACCTCTAGGACGAAGCCGAAAAATCCCAAAATTTGAAGCTCTCTGCTTGTAAGGAAAATAGATATTCCCAAAAATTTTTGGGGGATTCACATGTACAATATGTCTACTTTATGATTGCATCATAAAATTGACGAGTTTTTACTTTTGGAAGACACCAGAGGGCTTCAAAGTTCAGCAGCAATTTTCCAATTTTTCACAAAATTTTCAAACTCGCAATTTTTCAGGGACCAGTTCAGGTTTGAAGTGGATTTGAAGGGTCTTCATATTAGAAATACCCCATAAATGACCCCATTATAAAAACTGCACCCCCCAAAGTATTCAAAATGACATTAAGTAAATGTTTTAACCCTTTAGGTGTTTCACAGGAAAAGCAGCAAAGTGAAGGAGAAAATTTAAAATCTTCCATTTTTTACACTTGCATGTTCTTGTAGACCCAATTTTTAAATTTTTACAAGGGGTAAAAGGAGAAAATGTATACTTATATTTGTAGCGCAATTTCTCTCGAGTAAGCACATACTTCATATGTCTATGTAAATTGTTCGGCGGGCGCAGTAGAGGGCTCAGAAGCGAAGGAGCGACAAGGGGATTTTAGAGAGTAAGTTTTTCTGAAATGGTTTTTGGGGGGCATGGCGCATTTAGGAAGCCCCTATCGTGCCAGAACAGCAAAAAAAAAAAAAACACATGGCATACCATTTTGGAAACTAGACCCCTTGAGGAACATAACAAGGAATAAAATGAGCCTTAATACCCCACAGGTGTTTCACGACTTTTGCATATGTAAAAAAAAAAAAAAATGTTTCACTAAAATGTTGGTTTTCCCCCAAATTTCACATTTTTTAAAGGGTTAACAGCAGAAAAGACCCCCCAAAATTTGTAACCCCATCTCTTCTGAGTATGGAGGTACCCCATAAGTGGACCTGAAGTGCGCTGTGGACGAACTACAATGCTCAGAAGAGAAGGAGTCATATTTGGCTTTTTGAGAGCAAATTTTGCTCGGGGGGCATGTTGCATTTAGGAAGCCCCTATGGTGCCAGAACAGCAAAAAAAAACACATGGCATACCATTTTGGAAACTAGACCCCTTGAGGAATGTAACAAGGGAAAAAGTGAGCCTTAATACCCCACAGGTGTTTCACGACTTTTGCATATGTAAAAAAATAAAAAAATAAAAATGTGGCTTTCCCTCCAAATTTCACATTTTTGCAAGGGTTAATAGCAGAAAAGACCCCCCAAAATTTGTAACCCCATCTCTTCTGAGTATGGAGGTACCCCATAAGTGGACCTGAAGTGCACTGCGGGCGAACTACAATGCTCAGAAGAGAAGGCGTCATATTTGGCTTTTTGAGAGCAAATTTTGCTCGGGGGGCATGTCGCATTTAGGAAGCCCCTATGGTGCCAGAACAGCAAAATAACCCCCACATGGCATACCATTTTGGAAACTAGACCCCTCACAGAATGTAATGAGGGGTACAGTGAGCATTTACCCTCCCCTCCCCCCCACTGGTGTCTGACAGATCTTTGGAACAGTGGGCTGTGCAAAATTTTTCATTTTCACGGACCACTGTTCCAAAGATCCGTCAGACACCTGTGGGGTGTAAATTCTCACTGCACCCCTTATTACATTCCGTGAGGGGTGTAGTTTCCAAAATGGGGTCACATGTGGGTGTTTTTTTTTTTGCGTTTGTCAGAACCGCTGTAACAATCAGCCACCCCTGTGCAAATCACCTCAAATGTACATGGCGCACTCTCCCTTCTGGGCCTTGTTGTGCGCCCCCAGAGCACTTTGCGCCCACATATGGGGTATCTCCGTACTCGGGAGAAATTGCGTTGCAAATTTTGGGGGGCGTTTTTCCCTTTTACCTCTTGTGAAAATGTAAAGTATAGGGCAACACCAGCATGTTAGTGTAAACATTTTTATTTTTTTACACTAACATGCTGGTGTAGACCCCAACTGTTCCTTTTCATAAGGGGTAAAAGGAGAAAAAGCCCCCCCAAAATTTGTTAGGCAATTTCTCCCGAGTACGGCGATACCCCATATGTGACCCTATTCTGTTGCCTTGAAATACGACAGGGCTCCAAAGTGAGAGCGCCATGCGCATTTGAGGCCTGAATTAGGGACTTGCATAGGGGTGAACATAGGGGTATTCTATGCCAGTGATTCCCAAACAGGGTGCCTCCAGCTGTTGCTAAACTCCCAGCATGCTTGGACAGTCAATTGCTGTCCAGAAATGCTGGGAGTTTTTGTTTTGCAACAGCTGGAGGCTCCATCTTAGAAACACTGCTGTACAATGCGTTTTTAATTTTTATTGGGGAGGGGGGTGGGGGGGGCAGTGTACGTGTGTATATGTAGTGTTTTACTCTTTATTTTGTGTTAGTGTAGTGTAGTGTTTTTAGGTTACATTCACACTGACGGCGGATTACACTAGTCTCCCGCTAGGAGTTTGAGCTGCGGCGGAAAATTTGCTGCAGCTCAAATTTGTAGCGGGGAACTCACTGTAATCTGCCGCCAGTGTGAATGTAGCCTGTACATTCACATGGGAGGGGGGGTCAAAACTACAACTCCCAGCATGCACTGACAGACCATGCATGCTGGGAGTTGTAGTTTTGCAACAGCTGGAGGCACACTGGCTGGAAAACCTTGAGTTAGTTTCTATGACCTAACTCAGTATTTTCCAACCAGTGTGCCTCCAGCTGTTGCAAAACTACAACTCCCAGCATGTACTGATTGCGGAAGGGCATGCTGGGAGATGTAGTTATGCAATGGCTGGAGGCAGGCTAGTACAACTCCCAGCATGCCAAGACAGCCTTATGCTGTTCCTGAATGCTGGGAGTTGTAGTTTTGCAAGATTTAGAGGGGTTCAGGTTGTAAATCACTGTCCAGTGGTCTCAAAACTGTGGCCCTCCAGATGTTGCAAAACTACAACTCTCAGCATGCCCAGACAGCAAACTGCTGTCTGGGCATGCTGAGAGTTGTAATTTTGCAACATCTGGAGGGCTACAGTTTGAGACCACTTAGTGATCTACAACCTGAACCCCTCTAAATATTGCAAAACTACAAGTCCCAGCATGCCCACACAGCAAACAGCTGTCTGGGCATGCTGGGAGTTGTAGTTTTGCAACATCTGGAGGGCCACGGTTATGAGACCACTGTAAACTGTGGGCCTCCGGATGTTTCTAGGCAGCAACTCACCTAGCAGGACCCGGAAGTATATTTGCCGCCGCCGCCGCCACACGTGGGGGAGGGACCTTCGGCGCCGACCTTCCCTGGACGGTTCCCCCGTTTTGCCCGGACACCGATAGGTGGGCAAAGCGGGGGAACTGAACTTTAACCCCCCCTCCCCCGGTCTGCTATCGGTCGGTCGCTCGGCCGACCAATAGCAGGGATAGGAGGGGTGGCACCCCTGCCACCAAACTCCTATCCCTTTAGGGGGATCGAGGGTGTCTCGGACACCCCCGATCCCTCTTATTTTCCGGGTCACCAGTGACCCGTATGACGCGGAATCGCGCAGACCGCAGGTCTGAATTGACCTGCGATTTGCGCGCATGGCGGTCATGGGGGGGTCTCAGGACCCCCCTCGGCGATGTGCCAGGATGCCTGCTGTTAGATAACAGCAGTCATCCCGATCCCCGCTACCGGTGACGCGGCGCTCCCGGAACCCCGCGACGTACATGTACGTCACCGCGCGCCAAGTGACACTTCGCGGCGCCGTACATGGACGTCGCTTGTCGTGAAGGGGTTAAAGGGGTACTCCGGTGGATTTTTTTTTTTTTTTTTTAAATCAACTGGTGCCAGAAAGTTAAACAGATTTGTAAATTACTTCTATTAAAAAATCTTAATCCTTCCAGTACTTATTAGATGCTGAATACTACAGAAGAAATTATTTTCTTTTTGGAACACAGAGCTCTCTGCTGACATCACAAGCACAGTGCTCTCTGCTGACATCTCTGTCCATTTTAAGAACTCTCCAGAGTAGGAGAAAATCCCCATAGCAAACATATGCTGCTCTGGTCAGTTCCTAATATGGACAGATATGCCAGCAGAGAGCACTTTGCTCGTGATTCAGCAGAGAGCTCTGTGTTCCAAAAAGGAAATAATTTCCCCTGTAATGTTAAGCAGCTAATAAGAACTGGAAGGATTAAGATTTTTTAATAGAAGTAATTTACAAATCTGTCTAACTTTCTGGCCCCAATTGATAAAAAAAGTTTTCCACCAGAGTACCCCTTTAACTCCTTGGGGACGAATGGGCGTATGCATACGCCCTCTTGTCCTGTCACCTATCAGCAGGCATCCTGTGGTAATGCCTTAGGGGGGTCCGGAAATTCTGCGATTTGCTGCGATCTGGGCATTCTGGGAGTTGTAGTTTTGCATCATCTGAAGTGGCACAGTTTGGAGACCACTATACGGTGGTCTCCAAACTGTAGCTCTCCAGATGTTGCAAAAGTACAATTCCCAGCATGGCCAGGCAGTCAGTGCATGCTTGGAGTTGTAGTTTTGCAACATCTGGAGGGCTACAGTTTGGAGACCACTACTTAGCGGTCTCCAAACTGTTCTTCCCCAGATGTTGCATAACTACAACTCCTAGTATGTCCAGACTGTCCAGGCATGCTGGGAGTTGTAATTCTGCAACATCTGAAGGGCCAGATATTGCAGAACTACACACCCAGCATCTCTGACTGTTTGAGCATACTGGGAATTGTAGTTTTGCAACAGCTGTAGGCACACTGGTTGGGAAACGCTGAGCTAGAGTCTGTTTCCTAACTCAATGTTTCCAATCCATGTGCCTCCAGCTGTTGCAAAAATACAACTCCCAGAATGCACTGACAGACCGTACATGCTGAGAGTTGTAGTTTTGCAACAGCTGGAGGCACACTGGTTGGAATCACTGAGCTAGATTCTGTTTTCTAACTCAGTGGTTCCCCACCAGTGTGCCTACAGCTGTTGTAAAACTACAACTCCCAGCATGTACGGTCTGTCAGTGCATCCTGGGAGTTGTCATTTTGCCATAGCTGAAGGTTTAGGGCGTCCCCCCCCCCCATGTGAATGTACAGGGTATATTCACACAGGCGGGTTTACAGTGGGTTTCCTTCTACAAGTTTGAGCTGCGGCAAATTTTCCACCGCAGCTCAAACTCCCAGCGGAAAACTTACTGTGAACCACTGCCTGTGTGAATGTACCCTAAAAACACTACAATACACTAACAAATAATAAAAGTTAAAACACTACATATTCACCCCCTTAGAAGTCGTTCCCCCCCCCCCCCCCCAATAAAAATGAAAAACATCTCATACGGCTGTGTTTCCTAAGCGGAGCCTCCAGCTGTTGCAAAACCATAACTCCCAGTATTGCCGGACAGCCATAGACTGTCCTGGCAGGCTGGGATTCTTGCAACAGCTGGAGGCACCCTGTTTGGAAACACTGGAGGGCCACGGTTATGAGACCACTGTAAACTGTGGGCCTCCGGATGTTGCTAGGCAGCAACTCACCTAGCAGGACCCGGAAGTATATTTGCCGCCGCCGCACGTGGGGGAGGGACTTTCGGCGCCGACCTTCCCTGGACGGTTCCCCCGTTTTGCCTGGACACCGATAGGTGGGCAAAGCGGGGGAACCGAACTTTAACCCCCCCTCCCCCGGTCTGCTATCGGTCGGTCGCTCGGCCGACCAATAGCAGGGATAGGAGGGGTGGCACCCCTGCCACCAAACTTCTATCCCTTTAGGGGGATCGAGGGTGTCTCGGACACCCCCGATCCCTCTTATTTTCCGGGTCACCGGGTCACCAGTGACCCGTATGACGCGGAATCACGCAGACCGCAGGTCTGAATTGACCTGCGATTTGCGAGCACGCCGGTCATGGGGGGGTCTCAGGACCCCCCTCGGCGATTTGCCGGGATGCCTGCTGTTAGATAACAGCAGTCATCCCGATCACCGCTACCGGTGACGCGGCGCTCCCGGAACCCCGCGATGTACATGTACGTCACCGCGCGCCAAGTGACACTTCGCGGCGCCGTACATGGATGTCGCTTGTCGTGAAGGGGTTAAAGGGGTACTCCGGTGGATTTATTATTATTTTTTTTTTAAATCAACTGGTGCCATAAAGTTAAACAGATTTGTAAATTACTTCTATTAAAAAATCTTAATCCTTCCAGTACTTATTAGATGCTGAATACTACAGAAGAAATTATTTTCTTTTTGGAACACAGAGCTCTCTGCTGACATCACAAGCACAGTGCTCTCTGCTGATATATCTGTCCATTTTAAGAACTCTCCAGAGTAGGAGAAAATCCCCATAGCAAACATATGCTGCTCTGGTCAGTTCCTAATATGGACAGATATGCCAGCAGAGAGCACTTTGCTCGTGATTCAGCAGAGAGCTCTGTGTTCCAAAAAGGAAATAATTTCCTCTGTAGTGTTAAGCAGCTAATAAGAACTGGAAGGATTAAGATTTTTTAATAGAAGTAATTTACAAATCTGTCTAACTTTCTGGCCCCAATTGATAAAAAAAAGTTTTCCACCAGAGTACCCCTTTAACTCCTTGGGGACGAATGGGCGTATGCATACGCCCTCTCGTCCTGTCACCTATCAGCAGGCATCCCGTGGTAATGCCTAGGGGGGGTCCGGAGACTCTGCGATTTGCTGCGATCTGGGCCAATCGGGTCACTGGTGACCCGATCGCCCAAAAAATAAGAATGATCGGAGCTGTCAGAGCCAGCTCCGACCATCCTAAAGGATAGGAGCGAGGTGGCAGTGTTGCCACCCCCTCCTATCCCCTTCCATTGGTCGATCAGGCTGAGTTAGAGTTAATTTCCCCCACTCTGCCCACCGATCGAAGTCGGGGCAGAGCGAGGGAACACGGGTGGCGAGGGGGGAACATGGCCGGCTTACCCGGACCGATGGAGGCGGCGGAGGCGGCATCCTGGAGCAGTGGTGGCAGCATCGACACAGGAGGAGCGGCCGGAAAGTGCGGTGTGGAGAAGGCTGCAGTGAAGATCGCGGTAAGTGATCTTCTCTGTGGCCTTTTAAAAGCTGCAAAACTACAACTCCCAGCATGCCCACACAGACAGGCTGTCAGGGCATGCTGGGAGTTGTAGTTTTGCAACATCTGGAGAGTCACAATTTGGAGACCACTGTGTATTGGTCTCTAAACTGTGGTCCTCCAGATGTTGCAAAACTACAACTTTCAGCATGCACTGGCTGTCTGGGCATGCTGGGAGTTGTAGTTTTGCATCATCTGAAGTGGCACAGTTTGGAGACCACTATACGGTGGTCTCCAAACTGTAGCTCTCCAGATGTTGCAAAATTACAATTCCCAGCATGGCCAGGCAGTCAGTGCATGCTTGGAGTTGTAGTTTTGCAACATCTGGAGGGCTACAGTTTGGAGACCACTACTTAGCGGTCTCCAAACTGTTCTTCTACAACTCCTAGTATGTCCAGACTGTCCAGGCATGCTGGGAGTTGTAATTCTGCAACATCTGAAGGGCCAGATATTGCAGAACTACACACCCAGCATCTCTGACTGTCTGAGCATACTGGGAATTGTAGTTTTGCAACAGCTGTAGGCACACTGGTTGGGAAACGCTGAGCTAGAGTCTGTTTCCTAACTCAATGTTTCCAAACCATGTGCCTCCAGCTGTTGCAAAAATACAACTCCCAGAATGCACTGACAGACCGTACATGCTGAGAGTTGTAGTTTTGCAACAGCTGGAGGCACACTGGTTGGAATCACTGAGCTAGATTCTGTTTTCTAACTCAGTGGTTCTCCACCAGTGTGCCTACAGCTGTTGTAAAACTACAACTCCCAGCATGTACGGTCTGTCAGTGCATTCTGGGAGTTGTCATTTTGCCATAGCTGAAGGTTTAGGGCGTCCCCCCCCCCTCCCCATGTGAATGTACAGGGTATATTCACACAGGCGGGTTTACAGTGGGTTTCCTTCTACAAGTTTGAGCTGCGGCAAATTTTCCACCGCAGCTCAAACTCCCAGCGGAAAACTTACTGTGAACCACTGCCTGTGTGAATGTACCCTAAAAACACTACAATACACTAACAAATAATAAAAGTTAAAACACTACATATTCACCCCCTTAGAAGTCGTCGTCCCCCCCCCCAATAAAAATGAAAAACATCTCATACGGCTGTGTTTCCTAAGCGGAGCCTCCAGCTGTTGCAAAACCATAACTCCCAGTATTGCCGGACAGCCATAGACTGTCCTGGCAGGCTGGGATTCTTGCAACAGCTGGAGGCACCCTGTTTGAAAACACTGCTGTAGGGTTTTACTGTAGGTAACCGGGTCCGCCCCTATTGCAAATTCCTTATTTAGGCCTCAAATGCGCATGGCGCTCTCTCACTTCAGAGCCCTGTCATATTTCAAGGCAACAGTTTAGTGCCACATATGGGGTACTTCCATATTCGGGAGAAATTGCACTACAAATTTTGGGGGGATTTTTTTCCTTTTACCCCTTATGAAAGGTAAAGTTGGGGGCTACATCAGCATGTTAGTGTAAAAATGTTTAAATTTTTACACGAACATGCTGGTGTTGCCCCATACTTTTCATTTTCACAAAAGGTAAAAGGAGAAAAAGACCACCAAAATTTGTAACACAATTTCTTCTGAGTACGGAAATACCCCATATGTGTACGTAAAATACTCTGCGGAGGAACTACATGGCTCAGGAGTGAGAGAGCATCATGTACATTTGAGGCCTAAATTGGTGATTTGCACAGGGGTGGCTGATTGTTACAGCGGTTCTGACATGAACGCAAAAAAAAAACACCCACATGTGACCCCATTTTGGGGGGCTAATAGGAAAAAAGACCCCCAAATTTGTAACCCCATTTCTTCTGAGTAAGATCATACCCTATATGTGGATGTAAAGTGCTCTGCGGGCGAACTACAATGCTCAGAAGAGAAGGAGCGCCATTGGGCTTTTTGAGAGAATTAGGCTGGAATTGAAGGCAATGTGTTTTTACAAAGCCCCCATGGTGCCAGAACAGTGGACCCCCTCCACATATGATGCCATCTTGGAAACTACACCCCTCCTGGAATGTAAAAAGGGGTGCAGTGAGCATTTACGCCCCACAGGTGTCTGACAGATTTTTTGAACAGTCGTCTGTAAAAATGAGATATGTAATTTTTCATTTGCACAGCCCACTGTTCCAAAGATCTGTCAAATGCCAGTGGGGTGTAAATGCTCACTGCACCCCTTATTAAGTTCTGTGAGGGGTGTAGTTTCCAAAATAGTATGCCATGTGTTTTTTTTTATACTGTTCTGGCATCATGGGGGCTTCCTAAATGCGACATGCCCCCCAAAACCATTTCAGCAAAATTCACTCTCCAAAAGCCCAGTGTCGCTCCTTCCTTTCTCAGCCCTTTAGTGCACCCGCAGATCACTTTACATCCACATATGAGGTATTTCCATACTCGAGAGAAATGGGGTTACAAATTTTGTGGGGCATTTTCTTCTATTACTCCTTGTGAAAATTAAAAGTTTGAGGTAACACCAGCATTTCAGTGTTAAAAATCTAATTTTTCATTTTCACGTCCCATTTTAACTAAAGTTCGTCAATCACCTATGGGGTGTTAAGGCTCACTGTAGCCCTTGTTACATTCTTTGAGGGGTGTAGTTTCCAAAATAGTATGTCATGTGTTTTTTTTTTGTGCTGTCCAGGCACCATAGGGGCTTCCTAAATATGACATGCCCCCAAAAAAACATTTCAGCAAAATTTTCTTTCCTAAAGCCAAATGTGACTCCTTCTTTTCTGAGCATTGTAGTTCGCCCGTGTGACGAGACCAATCTCGCCCCATTGCATTGGAGAAGCCTGGTTGCCCGCCTGCTGCCTTTGGACTATGGCCCTGGGAGATTGGGCCCTTTAAAAAACAGTATTCAGCCATACCAGAGTATATGTCACTCATTCTGGCCCTTTAAATACAGTGGGGTCATTCGGTACTTGCCCTGTGTGAGCGGTGATACCCCAGATAGCTATGCCATGGAGCCCGTTCATATAATGAAAGACTATGGGAAAGACTTTAGCTCCATGGCAATTGAACTATATGTGTGTGGTCTGAGCACCATTTGATAATATGCGCTCAGACCTAAGCTATATGGGGATATGTTGCATGTATATGTTTTATGTAGTAATTGCGGCATTGTGTAGTTTTATGCCTTTTTGCAACCATGTGCTCAATGGAGTCTGCCTCTATCCCTGGGAGATAATTGGATTTCTTCATCCTGGGAGATAATTGGATTTCTTCGTCCTGGAAGATAATTGGATTTCTTCCCAGTTGTCTGGGGGATAGAGAGGAGGGAGGTATGAGTAAAGTGTGAAGGGCTTATGTTGAAGCCACTGCGATTGGCTACTGTTCTCTATTGTTACGCCGAGCGCTCCGGGTCCCCGCTCCTCCCCGGAGCGCTCACAGCGTTCTCTTGTTCGCAGCGCCCCGGTCAGACCCGCTGACCGGGTGCGCTGCGATAATGTCCCTAGCCGGGATGCGATTCGCGATGCGGGACGTGCCCGCTCGCGATGCACATTCCGACCCGCTTACCAGACTCGCTCCCCGTCTGTGCTACCCCGGCGTGCGCGGCCCCGCTCCCTAGGGCGCGCATGCGCCTGGTCTTTGCGATTTAAAGGGCCGGTGCGCCACTGATTGACGCATGGGTTTTTATTAGTGTCTTCACCTGTGCACTTCCCTATATTACCTCACTTCCCCTGCACTTCCTTGCCGGATCTTGTTGCCATTGTGCCAGTGAAAGTGTTCCTTGTTTGTTCCTAGCCTGTGTTCCAGACCTCTTGCCGTTGCCCCTGACTACGATCCTTTCTGCCTGCCCTGACCTTCTGCTACGTCCGACCCTGCTCTTGTCTAATCCCTTGTACCGCGCCTATCTCAGCAGTCAGAGAGGTTGAGCCGTTGCCGGTGGATACGACCTGGTTGCTACCGCCACTGCAAGTCCATCCAGCTTTGCGGCGGGCTCTGGTGAAAACCAGTAGCAACTTAGAACCGGTCCACCAACACGGTCCACGCCAATCCCTCTCTGACACAGAGGATTCACCTCCAGCCTGCCGAATCCTGTCAGTAGATCCGGCCATGGATCCCGCTGAGGTCCCGCTGCCAGTTGTCGCTGACCTTACCACGGTGGTCGCCCAGCAGTCGCAACAGATAGCGCAACAAGGCCACCAGCTGTCTCAACTGACTGTGATGCTACAGCAGCTTCTACCACAGCTTCAGCAACCATCTCCTCCACCAGCTCCTGCACCTCCTCCGCAGCGAGTGGCCGCATCCAGCCTCCGCTTATCAAGTTTGATGGGGATTCTAAACTTTGCCGTGGTTTTCTCTCGCAATGTTCCCTGCATTTGGAGATGATGTCGGACCAATTTCCAACTGAAAGGTCAAAGGTGGCTTTCGTGGTCAGCCTTCTGTCTGGGAAAGCCCTGTCATGGGCCACACCGCTCTGGGACCGCAATGATCCTGTCACTGCCTCTGTACACTCTTTCTTCACGGAGATTCGAAGTGTCTTCGAGGAACCAGCCCGAGCCTCTTCTGCCGAGACTGCCCTGCTGAACCTGGTCCAGGGTAATTCTTCTGTTGGCGAGTACGCCATCCAATTCCGTACTCTCGCCTCCGAATTGTCCTGGAATAACGAGGCCCTCTGCGCAACCTTCAAAAAAGGCCTATCCAGTAACATCAAAGATGTGCTGGCCGCACGAGAAATCCCTGCTAACCTGCATGAACTTATTCATCTGGCCACCCGCATTGACATGCGTTTTTCCAAAAGGCGTCAGGAGCTCCGCCAGGATATGGACTTTGTTCGCACGGGGCGGTTTCTCTCCCCGGCTCCTCTCTTCTCTGGTCTGCTGCAATCTGTTCCTGTGCCTTCCGCCGTGGAGGCTATGCAAGTAGACCGGTCTCGCCTGACATCTCAAGAGAGGACACGCCGCCGCATTGAGAACCTATGCCTGTACTGTGCCAGTACCGAACACTTCTTGAAGGATTGTCCTATCCGACCTCCACTCCAGGAAAGACGCACTCCGACTCCGCACAAAGGTGAGACAGCTCTAGGTGTGAACTCTGCTTCTCCACGTCTTACTGTGCCTGTGCGGATTTCTTCTTCTACCTTCCTCCTTCTCAGCTGTGGCCTTCTTGGATTCCGGATCTGCAGGAAATTTTATTTTGGCCTCTTTCGTTAATAGGTTCAACATCCCAGTGACCAGTCTCGCCAGACCCCTCTACATCGCCTCTGTTAATGTTGAAAGATTGGACTGTACTGTGCGTTACCTCACGGAACCCCTCTTAATGTGCATTGGATCCCATCATGAAAAGATTGAATTTCTGGTCCTCTCTAACTGCACTTTTGAAATTCTTCTTGGACTACCTTGGCTTCAACGCCATTCCCCTACCCTCGATTGGACCACCAGGGAAATCAAGAACTGGGGTACTACTTGCAACAAAAAGTGTCTTATGTCTGCTCCCAGTCCTGTCAGTCAAAACCCTATGTCTCCTCCGATACCAGGTCTCCCCAAGGCCTATCTGGACTATGCTGATGTTTTTTGCAAAAAACAAGCAGAGACTTTGCCTCCTCACAGGCCTTATGACTGTCCTATTGATTTCCTCCCTGGTACTACTCCACCCCGGGGCAGAATCTATCCTCTGTCTGCTCCGGAAACACAAGCCAATTCGGAGTACATCCAAGAAAATGTAAAAAGGGGATTTATCCGCAAGTCTTCCTCCCCTGCCGGAGCTGGATTCTTCTTCGTCTCCAAAAAAGACGGCTCCTTTTTTGGAGACCACAGTCTTAATAAAATCACTATAAAAAAACGCTATCCCCTACCACTTATCTTGGAACTCTTTGACCGCCTACGTGGCACCAACATCTTTACCATATTGGATTTAAGAGGTGCATATAATCTCATCCGCATCAGGGAAGGGGACGAGTGAAAGACCGCGTTTAACACCAGAGATGGACACTTTGAATATCTGGTTATGCCTTTTGGGCTTTGCAACACCCCTGCTGTCTTCAAGGACTTTGTAAATGAAATTTTTCGTGATCTATTATATACCTGTGTTGTGGTCTACCTGGCCGATATTTAGATTTTTTTCTTCTAACCTAGAAGAACACCGCCGGCATGTCCGCATGGTTCTTCAGAGACTTCGGGACAATCAGTTATATGCCAAAATGGAAAAATGTCTCTTTGAATGTCAATCTCTTCCCTTCCTAGGATATTTAGTCTCTGGCCAGGGACTCCAAATGGACCCGGACAAACTATCAGCCGTATTGGATTGGCCACGCCCCTCCGGACTCCGAGCTATCCAACGTTTCTTGGGGTTTGCCAATTACTACAGACAATTTATTCCACATTTTTCCACTATTGTGGCCCCAATTGTGGCCCTAACCAAGAAAAATGCCAACCCTAAGTCCTGGCCTCCTCAAGCGGAAGAGACGTTCAACCGTCTCAAAACTGCCTTTTCTTCTGCTCCCGTACTCTCCAGACCTGATCCATCTAAACCCTTCTCACTGGAGGTAGAAGCCTCCTTGGTGGGAGCTGGAGCTGTACTCCTACAGAAAAATTCTTCCGGATATGCTGTTACTTGTGGTTTCTTTTCTAGGACCTTCTCTCCGGCGGAGAAAAACTACTCCATTGGTGATCGAGAACTACTGGCCATAAAACTGGCTCTCGAGGAATGGAGGCACCTGCTGGAGGGGTCCAAATTCCCAGTTATTATATACACCGATCACAAGAATCTCTCTTATCTTCAGTCTGCCCAACGGTTGAACCCTCACCAGGCTAGGTGGTCGTTGTTCTTTGCCCGTTTTAACTTTGAGATTCATTTTCGCCCCGCTGACAAGAACATTAGGGCTGACGCTCTCTCTCGTTCCTCGGATGCCTCTGAAATGGAAGCCTCCCCGCAACACATTATTCCTCTTGACTGTCTGATCTCCGCTTCTCCAGCTTCCATCAGACAAACTCCTCCAGGAAAGACCTTCGTCCCTCCACGCCAGCGCCTCAGGATTCTCAGGTGGGGACACTCCTCACACCTCGCCGGCCATGCTGGCATCAAAAAATCCGTCCAGCTCATCTCTCGTTTTTATTGGTGGCCTACCCTGGAAGCAGATGTTGCTGATTTTGTTCGGGCTTGTACAGTCTGTGCCCGGGACAAGACTCCTCACCAAAAGCCTGCCGGCCTCCTCCATCCTCTGCCTGTTCCTGAGCGACCATGGTCTCAGATTGCTATGGACTTTATTACAGACTTACCTTTATCCCATGGCAACACAGTTATTTGGGTGGTCGTTGATCGTTTCTCCAAGATGGCACATTTTATTCCTCTTCCAGGTCTTCCTTCTGCGCCTCAGTTGGCAAAACAATTTTTTGTGCACATTTTTCGCCTTCACGGGCTTCCTACGCATATCGTCTCGGATAGAGGCATTCAATTTGTGTCGAAATTCTGGAGGGCCCTCTGTAATCAGCTTAAAATCAAATTAAACTTCTCGTCTTCTTATCATCCCCAATCCAATGGGCAAGTGGAAAGAGTTAATCAGGTTCTTGGTGACTATTTGCGACATTTTGTTTCCTCCCGCCAGGATGACTGAGCCGATCTCCTACCCGATCTCCGAATTCTCGTACAATTTCAAAGTCTCTGAGTCTTCCGCTAAATCCCCATTCTTTGTGGTGTACGGCCGTCACCCTCTTCCCCCCCTCCCCACTCCCATGCCTTCTGGTTTTCCCGCTGTTGATGAGGTGACTCGGGACTTCTCCACCATCTGGAAAGAGACTCAAAAATCTCTCCTACAGGCCTCATCCCGGATGAAGAAACATGTCGACAAAAAAAGAAGAACTCCTCCTGTCTTTTCTCCTGGAGACAAAGTGTGGCTCTCCGCCAAGTATGTCCGCTTTCGTGTCCCCAGTTATAAACTGGGACCACGTTATCTTGGTCCTTTTAAAATCAAATGCCAAATCAACCCTGTCTCCTACAAACTCCTTCTTCCTCCTTCTCTCCGTATTCCTAATGTCTTTCATGTCTCTATCCTTAAACCACTCATCCTTAACCGCTTCTCTCCTAAGGTTGTTGCTCCTACTCCTGTCTCCGGGTCCTCTGACATCTTCTCGGTTAAAGAAATTCTGGCATCCAAGACGGTCAGAGATAAAAAAAAAAATTCTTGTACATTGGGAGAATTGAGGCCCGGAGGAGAGGTCATGGGAACCCGAGGACAACATCCTTGACAAGGACCTTATCCACAAATTCTCAGGTTCTAAAAAGAGGGGGAGACCCAAGGGGGGGGGGGGGTACTGTTACGCCGAGCGGTCCGGGTCCCCGCTCCTCCCCGGAGCGCTCACAGCGTTCTCCTGTTCGCAGCACCCCGGTCAGACCCGCTGACCGAGTCCGCTGCGATAATGTCCCTAGCCGGGATGCGATTCATGATGCGGGACGCGCCCGCTCGCTGTGCGCATCCCGACCCGCTTACCAGACTCGCTCCCTGTCTGTGCTGCCCCGGCGTGCGCGGCCCCGCTCCCTAGGGCGCGCGCGCGCCGGGTCTTTGCGATTTAAAGGGCCGGTGCGCCACTGATTGGCGCATGGGTTTTTATTAGTGTCTTCACATGTGCACTTCCCTATATTACCTCACTTCCCCTGCACTTCCTTGCCGGATCTTGTTGCCATTGTGCCAGTGAAAGTGTTCCTTGTGTGTTCCTAGCCTGTGTTCCAGACCTCTTGCCGTTGCCCCTGACTACGATCCTTTCTGCCTGCCCTGACCTTCTGCTACGTCCGACCCTGCTCTTGTCTAATCCCTTGTACCGCGCCTATCTCAGCAGTCAGAGAGGTTGAGCCGTTGCCGGTGGATACGACCTGGTTGCTACCGCCGCTGCAAGTCCATTCCACTTTGCGGCGGGCTCTGGTGAAAACCAGTAGCAACTTAGAACCGGTCCACCGACACGGTCCACGCCAATCCCTCTCTGACACAGAGGATCCACCTCCAGCCTGCCGAATCCTGACAACTATGTTCTACTTTCTTCCATCAGGTCCCCTAGGGGAGTGTCCATCTGGTGGAGACCTGCATAAATACTGGGCAGGTAGCCCAATTAAAGTCAGACCACTGCTTGACCCTCAACACGGAGCCATGTCTCGTTCTTGGGGGGATTCACTGTATGCTGATAGGGACTGACTGCCAGGAGTGTAAGCCGCTTGGGAGCTTTTCCTGTTCGTCTGCTAGCAGCCATTCGTGAGGTTCCAGTTTGGAGTGCTATTTTGTATCCAGTTCGGGAGTTTGGTGTTCTGCAGTAGCTGTGCCTGTCTCTCAGAAAGGGGCATATCGCCTAAACAGATTTTAACCCCTTGTCTGCTGAAACGGTCCGTTACAGCCAGAAGAGCATTTTGCACCCTAATATGGGGTATTTCCATAATCCGAAGAGATGGGGTTACACATTTTGGGTGGAATTTTCTCCCATTACCCTTTGTAAAAATGGTAAATTTGGGGAAAAAACTGCACTTAAGTGAAAACATTTTTTTCCATTTACACATCCGACTTTAACGAAAAGTCGTCAAACACCTGTGGGGTGTTAAGGCTCACTGGACCCCTTGTTACATACCTTGAGGGGTTTAGTTTCCAAAATAGTATTGCATGTGTTTTTTTTTTTTTTTTGCTGTTCTGGCACCATAGGGGCTTCCTAAATTTGACATGCCTCTCAAAAACCATTTCAGAAAAAAATCACTCTCAAAATCCCATTGTTGCTCCTTCCCTTCTGTGCCCTCTACTGAGCCCGCTGAACACTTGACATACACATATGAGGTATTTCCTTACTCGAGAGAAATTGGGTAACAAATTTTGGAGGGCTTTTTCTCCTATTACCCCTTGTAAAAATTCAAAAACTGGGTCTACAAGAACATGCGAGTGTAAAAAATAAAGATTTTGAATTTTCTCCTTCACATTGCTGCTATTCCTGTGAAACACCTAAAGGGTTAACAAACTTTCTGAATGTCATTTTTAATACTTTGAGGAGTGCAGTGTTTATAATGGGGTCATTTATGGGGTATTTCTAATATGAAGGCCCTTCAAATCCACTTCAATACTGAACTGGTCCCTGAAAAATTCCAATTTAGAAAATGTTGTGAACAATTGGAAAATTGCTGCTGAACTTTGAAGCCCTCTGATGTTTTCCAAAAGTAAAAACATGTCAACTTTATGATGCAAACATAAAGTAGACATATTGTATATGTGAATCAATGTATAATTTATTTGGAATATCCATTTTCCTTATAAGCAGAGAGCTTCAAAGTAAAAAAAATGCAAAATTTTGGAATTTTTCACCCAGAAACGATGCAAGTATCGACAAAATTTTACCACTAACATAAAGTAGTATATGTCACGAAAAAACAATCTTGGAATCAGAATGAAAGGTAAAAGCATCCCAGAGTTATTAATGCTTGAAGTGACAGTGGTCAGATGTTCAAAAAATGGCCGGGTCCTTAAGGTATATTTGGGCTGGGTCCTTAAGGGGTTAAGCCACTAAATGGTGTCCTCATGCTGCCAACACCTCCATTCTGTGTCATTCAGCCACTATATGGTGTCCTCATGCTTCAGCCTCATCCAAGCTGTGTCATTCAGCCACTATATGGTGTCCTCATGCTTCAGCCTCATCCAAGCTGTGTCATTCAGCCACTATATGGTCTTTTCATGCTGGCAACATGTCCATGCTGTGTCATTCAGCCACTATATGGTGTCCTCATGCTGCCAACACCTCCACACTATGTTATTCAGTCACTATATGGTCTCCTGACACTGATGCCACCACCATGCTCTGTCATTGTGCTGCTGTGCGTCAGTGATTCTAAGAGCGATGTCGGTAATCTGCATGCTATTCTGAATAACAGTATTATTTCACTACCCCAGCACACTCCATATGCGTTTTAGAACAAAGCAAAGTGTTCTATACCCCTATAGAGGCTGTATGTAGGCTAGAAATAGTCTTTTTTAATATAGATTCACCGCAAAAAAAATTGGATTGAAACAAACTTTTCGGAAAATTCGGCGAATCGGCCGAATCGAATTTTTGAAAAGTTCGCTCATCTCTAATTACATGATATGATGGAATAATATAATATTTTCTTTTTTTCAGATGGAAATTGCTAAAGATCGCAACTCTGTTATTACTCTCTACCTTACACACAGCTAAATCACAAAAAAATTGTGTGCTCCATTCAGCAGGAGATATACCTAGGTTTTTTAAACAAGGAGATATAATGTTGGCCGGGATCTTTCAGTTTACACATGGATTTTATCAGGAGATTCAATTCAACAATGTAATACAACCAGAAGATCATATGTGTAAATCGTATGTACAATTTTAAAACTATATTCCTTCTGTCTTGTGTGTGTATAACCTGCAATGTACTGCCTTCAGCTGCCCATACTTCTGACACCCAATATCCCATTAAGAATCATGCCTTGTTTGGCTGAAAGCTTAGTATATTTATGAGAACTAAAGATTGTCAAACACTTTAGATTAGCATCAGCTGAAACGTTTAATCCTGGTAGGGCCAACCAACAGCCTAAAAGTTATGGAGGAGTTCTGATTTTCAATACAACAGATGTTGGGTGAAAAATGATTTGGCATGTTGGATTTCATCATGGCCAAACCTTTTTCTCATAGGCGATAAGCCACTGTCAGAGGTGTATGGCAGCAACCTGTTCCCCTCTTCAAATTTAGAACGCCTGGATGTGTGTAGGAGGGTTTGGAAGAGATAATTGTCAGATGAAAGAGACTTTATCCAAGAGTTATCTGAGGTTTATGACCACCTTCAGGATTCCTTGATTGATACTTTATCCAGGAGGAACACAATAGAGAGCCATTGGGCTCATTCACTATTAATAAAGTATGACATATACATTATAACCAACCAAATGCTCTGTGTGGTTTACATTTTTGGCTAGCTTTAATCCCACAAAAATACTGATGGGGAAAACCATCAACAAAAGATTACATAGGGTTCAAGGGAGCCCCACTATGGCTTCTTCTCTGTAGCTCTAGTGCCCTTATTAGCTTCCTTAGCCTCTGTGCCCTCCTTCCTTAGCCTCCGTGTTTTTTACCATTATCTTCCTCCACAGCCTTCTTGTCCTCATATTTCTTCTTAGCCCTCATGTCCCTATCCATAGTCCTTCTCTGTAGTCTCCATGGCTTCCTCTGTAAGGCTACATTCACACCCACCTCGTTTTCACAGTACGGGTGCCGGATCCGGCTGGGGGAGGGGAAAACCGGCCACTCCCGTACCCCAGCCGTACTAGCGCTGAAATCCATTTACTTTAAGGAGCTGACCAGAGTCAAACGGTGACTCCGGTCGGCTCATTTTTGACCCGTATCCAGTTTTATGACCGGACCTAAAACCGTAGTATACTACGGTTTTAGGTCCGGTCACAAAACTGGATACGGGTACAAAAATGAGCCGACCGGAGTCACCGTTTGACTCCGGTTGGCCCATTAAAGTAAATGGATTTCAGCGCTGGTCCGGCTGGGGTAAGGGAGCGCCCGATTTTGCCCTCCCCCAGCCAGATCCAGCACCCGTACTGTGAAAACTAGGTCTGAATGCAGCCTAACCCCTACCTGTAGCCTCAATGTCCTCTTTATTTATCTGCAGCAGGCGTCACTGAGGTAACTCTGTTCTTGTCTGCAGCCTGACTAAAAAGATTAGACTTTGAAATTTGCCTGACTGATCTACTGGATGTGTCTCTCCTGTTGTCTAATATCTATTGCTGTTAGCTATGAATAATAGGGGAAACTACCTATGAACCTAGTGGAGGAACCTGTCAACCTAATGGGGACTATGACCTACCTTCTAGGGATATCTGTCTAGCTGTTGAGTTACCCATCTACCACCTAACAGAGGCACTATTTACTAGAGGACCTACCTGATCTCTACCTGTTGAAGGGACCCACCTAATGGGAGAAACTACCTACAGGAGACAGCTACCTACCAGGGATATTTACCCAGTGTGGGGATCAGTCTACCTACTGGGAGGACCTACCTTTCCCCCCCCCCCTGACCCAACCCACTTACCTACCCAATTTATTGTACAGGACACTAAAAGATGAGGAAAAGTAAGGAAACTAAGTTGTTTGTCCAGAAGCCTAAATGAGAAATCTAAGATGTTTGACAGAGGCAGATTCTGCACATACAAGTTGTTGCTGGAAGGAATTATCATACCACTTTTGGTTGGACGGAAATTATCAGAGAAAATGCCTCTGATCAGAAAAAATGTCACCTGTGAGTCACTGGATGTAACTGCACTGAATTACTCATCCGCTTTACGAAACACAACGTATATGTGTGCTGTGTGCGTGCATGGTCACAATGAAGTGAACTTAGGAGCTAAACTTGCTCCATCGATGGTAAATTTCAGCAGCTGGGACTTAAAGTGTACCTGTCGTTTGCAAAAACGTTTTATATAATCTAGGTAATACCGTTATATGTATATTTCTAATATTCATTGGTAAACAAAAATGAAAATTTTTGGGTGAAAAAATGATGTCCCTGCAGCTATTGTCTGTGTGTCTATGAGGAGTCCAAACACAGGAAGTGAGGACGGGACAAGCAGGGCTCTGTGCAGGCTCCTGGCTTGTCAATCATCCTGCTGTGTGAGCCAGGAGCATGTCAGAGAACCTCACTGCCTACTTGTCCTCAGTGTACAGAGCCCTACTTGTCCTTAGTCTAAAGAGCCCTGCTTGTCCTAAGTGTACAGAACCCTGCTTTTCATCATGTTAAAACCTGCACTTAGACTCCGCAATCAAATTTGATTGCAGCGTCTAAAGGGTTAAATCTAGGCACCGGCCCAATCACAATGCCTGGCATTAACTGTTGGTCCTGGCTGCTGATAGCAACCAGAACCCACTGGGTATGAAGCGCGCTCAGCTCATGCGCGCGCTTCAAACTGCGGGAGCAGGACCAGGGCATACAGGTACGCCCATGGTCATTAAGTACTGGGGACCAACGGTGTACCTGTATCGGGGCCCAGAAGCTACAAGCTACGCGTCTGCGGCTTGCCATCCTGGCCAGCTTTTCCAAGGGGCCAGCTTGTTCCAGCTTGTGTAGGTTCAACCAGTCCACAAGAGCTATAGTATCAATTGACACAACACAATCCCTTGAAGACAGCATAAACTTTTGTTTGCTGACATGGCTGCTGCTACTACCACCAGGCACCTGCCTGCTGCTGTTACCTGTACTGGTACTGCCACTAACATTCTTACTAGCAGAGGGCATGGTTCTGTCCTCTACTCCGTCCAGCAATTACTTTCAGAAATATATTTTTATTGTAAAAGATTTGGATTTTATCTTTTATTTTTTTTTGGGTGATTTGTCTCTCACCTACTGGTCAACTTTCAAACACCTTTAACTGTGTTGTATTGTTTCACACAGGTAGGCAAAATTGCGTGCGATTAAAGGGGTTATCCAGGAAAAAAAACTTTTTTTTATATATATATAAACTGGCTCAAGAAAGTGAAACAGATTTGTAAATTACTTCTATTAAAAAAATGTAATCCTTTCAGTACTTATGAGCTTCTGAAGTTAAGGTTGTTCTTGTCTGTCTAAGTGTTCTCTGATGACGTGTCTCAGGAACCGCCCAGTTTAGAAGCAAATCCCCATAGCAAACCTCTTCTAAACTGGGCGGTTCCCGAGACATGTGTCATCAGAGAGCACTTAGACAGAAAAGAACAACCTTAACTTCAGAAGCTCATAAGTACTGAAAGGATTAAGATTTTTTAATAGAAGTAATTTACAAATCTAAAAAGAAAAAACTATGTAGGTGTGTGCAGCTCACAACTATTACGCACTGAGGTCAAACTGGGCGAGCAACTATACCTTAATTGCTAGAAAAAGGGAAACCAAAAAATACAATGTAGCCCGGACCTTCTAGGTGAGTATAAAATGGATATACGTGGATCGTGCTTCAATAATAATTATCATTTATTTATAAAATATAGATAAGATTTCGACACTTCTCACAGGGCCCTTGTGAGAAGAACATACATATTAAAAGGCAACCTAACAATGTATTAGGCAATAATATAAAAACTATAAACTTGGCATAGAATAATAAAATGTAATAGCAAAGTAAGATCTGTACCATGCAAGTATATTAGAGAGTTGCTCTTCTAGATATTTAGGGTAGATATGTCCCTTTTAGATACAGTAGCAAACAGTCTGTGTTATTAGAAATTGTTACCGGTCTGTAAATTGTAACTCAGGCGATGGATATTGCTCCCGCAATGGCTGAGTGTCCGTGGTGTGCACAGTTCACTGTGCGGTGCTTCCAATTGTGAGCCTGGTCCAGTAGGATCTGAGCGTGGTGGCAGTCGCTGTCGGCTAAGGCGCTGGCAGGCGCCGAAGATCGTAGTGGTGTCCGGGGACTGCTGGCGCTGGCGTGCGCTGGAGTTGGTATTCCTCACCGCTTTGTTAGTTGGTAGACAGGACCATGTACTGGAGGGCTGGAAGTTCACCTCGTGGTGCCGGCGTCTTACGTCAGAGCCGGGATGGCTACAACAGGATAGTTGCATCGGGATGGATCTGAACTGCTGAACCGGGTAGGTAGCAGAGTGAGAGCACTAATGATGGTACAGTTCATGAAGGGTAACTGGCCATAAAATTTGGGCACAGTTAAAGTACTGCTATGCCAGTAGATAACGACTAGACGCGTTTCAGGGTTGTATAATGTAACCCTTTCCTCAGTAGTCATGACTACTGAGGAAAGGGTTACATTATACAACCCTGAAACCCCGACAGCGACTGCCACCACGCTCAGATCCTACTGGACCAGGTCACAATTGGAAGCACCGCACAGTGAACTGTGCACACCACGGACACTCAGCCATTGCGGGAGCAATATCCATCGCCTGAGTTACAATTTACAGACCGGTAACAATTTCTAATAACACAGACTGTTTGCTACTGTATCTAAAAGGGACATATCTACCCTAAATATCTAGAAGAGCAACTCTCTAATATACTTGCATGGTACAGATCTTACTTTGCTATTACATTTTATTATTCTATGCCAAGTTTATAGTTTTTATATTATTGCCTAATACATTGTTAGGTTGCCTTTTAATATGTATGTTCTTCTCACAAGGGCCCTGTGAGAAGTGTCGAAATCTTATCTATATTTTATAAATAAATGATAATTATTATTGAAGCACGATCCACGTATATCCATTTTATACTCACCTAGAAGGTCCGGGCTACATTGTATTTTTTAATTTACAAATCTGTTTAACTTTCTGGAGCCAGTTGATATATAAAAAAAAGTTTTTTTCCTGGATAACCCCTTTAAACTAAGTAACTATACACAACTGATACTTAGATTAACTATACACAACTGATACTTAGATGACAAAGCCTTGTTCAATTTCAATGCCTTGAACTGCAATATTATGTTACACACAGGAAAAATATGCATGATTAAACTGAGTAACTACCTGTAACTGACACTTAGATGTCGATGCCACTTTCACATCGCTTTTAATACCTATTGCCAAAATATAAGTCAGCTCATTGCTTTGCTCAGTTTGCTAAATATTTGCATGTGGTTTATTTTATAGGACAGTTCCCTGCTGGATGGGATTGTAGTGCATTAACAGACTTATGCAGGTAGTAACAGAAGGTCCCTGTCAAGCCCACAAATTAATAGTGTGCTCACCTTGTAATGTGATAGTTTTGCAGGTTTGGATCACTTCTTTCAGGGATTTGTCGTGCCCAAACAGACTTCTGTTCTGCAGGTACTGACAGGACAAAAGGCCCATTTGTGAGATCAGCCCACAGATCAATGCTGTGCTCAGCTTGCTGTGGAATTGTATAGATTAGCTCTCAGCAGTGCTTGCTCACACACAGTCATGGGGCTTTTTCTCTGTCTACTGCAACACCCCAACCCCTCCCTTCCTCCCAGTTCTGTGCCTTATTTGCCCGGAAGCTGATTGACACAAACAGCAAATCATTGTATTAACCTGGGGTCATGTGATAAGTGCAAGGTATGGTGGGTATACCATGCTGTCATCTTACTGCCTCAGTAATTCCTCCTTTCCTGTGGGGGAGATTTATCAAAACCTGTCCAGAGGAAAAGTTTCCCAGTTGCCCATAGCAACCAATCAGATGGCTTCTTTCATTTTCCAGAGGCCATTTAAAAAATGAAAGAGATCTGATTGGTTGCTGTGGGCAACTCAGCAAGTTTTCCTCTGGACAGGTTTTCATAGATCTCCCCCATGTGTTCCTCGTCCCTTGTGTAATAACTGTGCACATTGCAAGGTTCGCACAAGCCAAATTAACACTTTAGATGCTGCAATCAATGTAGATTGTGACATCTAAATATTAAAGTGCCAGTGGTCATGGTGGGTTCGGATATCTGATTGGGATCTCTGCTGTGCAGTGTGACGGTTACACTCAGTTAGCATGGCAGCTAGAGGTCTCCTGCCTACCTCTGTGCCACTGTGTGCTGATGTGGTAAATTACAGGAGCAGGAATTTCTGTTTACAGTCGGACTGCTGCTACTGTACCATACTGGGCTGGGATGCCTAGGTAGGGATGCGTTTTGAAAGGTAGGTTAGGAGTGTAGTTACGGCTGCCTATCACTCCCAAACAACCTGTACATCTTTCCAATTAAAATTATTTATTATGTCTTTGTGACCTGTATTTCCTTGAGGATGTGTACACGTTCAGTTTTTCAATTACTGAATATAAATCCAGTAATAGAAAATGTAATGTAATGTAATATTAAAGGGGTATTCAGGGATTTTTTTATTTATTTGACTGTGCTATAGGGGTTGTCGAGTTAGTGTAGTTCATAATATAGAGTCTTTACCTGTGTTTGATGGCTGGTCTCAAAATTCTTATGTGATCTTTGCCCCAATGTTTACTTTTGGAAGCATAAAAAATAAGTTTTGTCTTAAGCTTTTTCCAGGTTGCAGTGTAGCCCCAGACATTACATCCCTAGTCAGGTGTTGAATTGGAGCCTGTCTGTAGTTGAATGGGTGGAGTGACCGTTTGGTGGGAGGGAGATCATTGTCCTCAGGGCAACGAGGAATTGTAGTTTTGACCACAGCACAGCATGCAAGGGAGCTTAGCAGTGCTGCAATGAGTCGGGTGGCTGATGTGTGGGAGAGAGAAAAGCGGCCTCACACTAATAAACAAGGGATCCTGGGACTTATAGTTGGAGGAAGGGAATTCCAATAGGAAAAAGACATTTCACAAAAAAAGCAGCAGCGTTAAGGTGGACTCACAACTATGTCATTTAGTCGCAAAATAAGCACGGATCCTTCCTAAGCATGTCCATTACTGTCTGACAGGTATGTACTAAAGACACCTTATGGTGGATAACCCTTTTGAAAAAAAAAGACTAGGACTCCTCCTCTTTCCAAATCCATTCTGGCTTTATGTTCAATACATGAAACAACAAACCTGAACCTAGCTCACTGTGGGGGAAAGGCTCCAAAGACTTATAACGGAACCTTTCTCCTTCAGAGAGAGACCAAATAGGCAGAGAGATAGGGAGAGAAGAGCTGAGCCCCACAAATCTCTCAGCTCTATCAAACGATGGGTCTGAACACCCAGACACCTACTGATTAAAAGTTTTAGCATGTCTGTGCGATACAGTATGTAAAAAGTTTTTTTAAAGTGACAATTTAATGAAAATCCCAGGTGAGGCGTCACAAATTAGTGTTTAGAATAATTTGTAAAAGCAGTGAATGTTTGATCATTTATCTTGTATTTATTACATTTCTTTAATTGATTCATTTACAGCATTCATCTTCAATACTTGCGCCATTTCCTTGCATTTGATTTTGCTATTGAAGAAATAAACAAAAACACAGATATTCTTCCCAACATCACTCTGGGATATGACATTTATGACACTTGCTTCTTTCCTGAGCAAGCAATGCAAGCCACAATGAGAGCTCTGTCAGGAGGTGTAAAGCACCATTGGAACTACAGGTGCGGTGACAATGGCAAAATCGCAGCATTTATTGGTCATCTACTTCCTACTCCATCAGAATCAATATCACAGATACTCAATCTATATGGATACCCCCAGGTAAGAGATTGTTACAAAGAAATCTAAAAAAGATTGAGCGAGTCGGTCTTGCTCAGTACTCGGCTCGCAGAGCTTTCAAACTATGCCAGGCTTGTCACGGCGCTATTAGTAGCAGAAAAGATGAGGAACACGGCATTCTGTTGTCGGAATAAATGGTAGAAGTACTAGGAACACTTTAATGACATCAGGGTAGCCCAGCATACCTTGTAGCTAGCAGCAAGATCACATGACCCCCAGGTTAGCCAATTATTACTTGTATTATGTGACATACAGCTTACAGGCCAATCAAGAGACAGCATAGTAGTGGGTTTAAAAGGCTGATAAAACCCAATACACTGCAGTGTGGCCACCATCTTGGATAAAAGAAAACAGAGAGAGCAGACAGTGCACAGGAACTTCTAATTCCAGAAAGCCTTCACTAATTCAACAGAAAACAAGCTGAACAAGGCATTGAGCAGTGGGCTGACCACAGACAGTGACCTCCTGTCATCTGAATTACTGTGTCCAGTTGGTGCACTACAGATCCCAGCAGTGTCATTGAAGAACAAGCCCATAAAAGTGATCACATTACCATACAAAGCAAGTTGAGCAAAGTAGGGGCCTGACCTATATTTTAACATAAATATGCATTTAAAGCATTCAAGTTTTCGACTTGCAGAATTCCACACTATTTACGAAGGGATTCACAGGTCGAGTTTACAATAGTAAATCAGGCACCAAATCTTGTACAAAACATTGAATTCTTTATTAGTATGAAAATACATAAAAACATTAGTATTTAAAGAACACTAAAAATTGAGATATGGCACTGAGGTTACAAGTACAAAAAATAGGGTAATGTTAACCCCTTAAGGACACAGGGCGTATCCATACGCCCCTGTTTCCAAGTCCTTAAGGACACAGGGCATATGGATATGCCCTGCGCATTTCCGGCCCCTGCCGCTAGCTGGAGGGGAGCCGTTGCCAGATGCCTGATGAAATCATTCAGCAGGCATCCCGGCATATCGCCCAGGGGGGTCATTATGTCCCCCCATGTCTGCGATGGCTGCAGATCGCTGGACAATTCAGTCCAGCGATCTGCGGCGGATTCCGGGTCAATCGGGTCTCCAGTGACCCGGTGACCCGGAATTACTGGCTGATCGGGGCCGTCTCTGACGGCCCCGAACAGCCATAGCCAGCAGGGGTGAGGTGGCACTGGTGCCACCTCACGATCGCCCTGATTCGTCGGCCGGTTTCCCGGCCGACCAATCAGGGCACCTGCTGCGGGTGTCACTCCCGCAACCCGCTCCGCCCCTCTTCCAGAGGACGTGAGCGGGTGCGGGAAGAAGACCCCGGGAGCTGGGGACCCCGATCCCCGGCGTCCCTGTTGGGATCGGGGCCCCAGGAGCGGTGGCGGCGAGGGACTGACCTGCAGGCGGCGTGGAGCAGCAGTTGGAGGTGAGTGACAGCCTCCTGCTGTTGCTTAGCAACAGCTCCCAGCATGCAAAAAGGGCATGCTGGGAGCTGTAGTTATGCAACAGCAGGAGGCAGACCACCACAACTCCCAGCATTCCCTTATGGGCATGCTGGGACTTATAGTTTTGCAACAGCTGGAGGCACATTTTTTCTTTGGAAAAGTGTACCTTCAGCTGTTGTATAACTACAACTCCCAGCTTGCACAATCAGCTAAAGTGCATGCTGGGAGTTGTAGTGGTGCATCTGCTGGTTGCATAACTACAACTCCCAGCATGCCCGTTGGCTGTCGGTGACTGCTGAGAGTTGTAGTTTTGCAACAGCTGGAGGCACACAGGTTGTGAAACACTGAGTTAAGTAGCAAACCAGTGTGTCTCCAGCTGTTGCATAAATACAATCCCCAGCCAAAGTAGTATGCCTCCAGCTGTTGCATAACTACAAGTCCCAGCATGCACTTCCGCTGTCCGTACATGCTGGGGGTTGTAGCTTTTGCAACAGCTGAAGGCACACTGGTTGCAAAACACTGAGTTTGTTACCAAACTCTGTGTTTCACAATCAGTGTGCCTCCAGCTGTTGCAAATCTACAACTCCCAGCATGCACTGATAGACCATACATGCTGGGAGTTGTAGTTTTGCAACAGCTGGAGGTATTCCCCCCCCCCCCCCAATGTGAACGTACAGGGTACACTCACATGGGCGGAGGTTTACAGTAAGTATCCGGCTGCAAGTTTGAGCTGCAGCAAATTTTCTGCTGCAGCTCAAACTGCCAGCGAGAAACTACTGTGAACCCCCGCCCGTGCGACTGTACCCTAAAAACACTACACTAACACAAAATAAAATAAAAAAGTTAAAAACACTACATATACACATACCCCTACACAGCCCCCCTCCCCAATAAAAATGAAAAACGTCTGGTACGCCACTGTTTCCAAAATGGAGCCTCCAGCTGTTGCAAAACAACTACTCCCAGTATTGCCAGATAGCCACTGTCTGTCCAGGCATGCTGGGAGTTTTACAACAGCTGGAGGCCCCCTGTTTGGGAATCACTGGCGTAGAATACCCCTATGTCCACCCCTATGCAAATCCCTAATTTAGGCCTCAAATGCGCATGGCGCTCTCACTTTGGAGCCCTGTCGTATTTCAAGGCAACAGTTTAGGGTCACATATGGGGTATCGCCGTACTCAGGAGAAATTGTGTTACAAATTTTGGGGGGTATTTTCTTTTTTTTTGCATATGCAAAAGTCGTGAATCACCTGTGGGGTATTAAGGTTCACATTACCCCTTGTTATGTTCCCCGAGGGGGTCTAGTTTCCAAAATGGTATGCCATGTGTTTTTTTTTTTTTTTGCTGTTCTGGCACCATAGGGGCTTCCTAAATGCGGCATGCCCCCAGAGCAAAATTTGCTTTCAAAAAGCCAAATGTGACTCCTTCTCTTCTGAGACCTGTAGTGTGCCAGGAGAGCACTTTTCACCCCCATATGGGGTGTTTTCTGAATTGAGAGAAATTGGGCTTCAAATTTTGGGAGGTATTTTCTGCTATTACCCTTTTTAAAAATGTAACATTTTTTGGAAACCAAGCATTTTAGGAAAATTTTTTTTTTTTTTTTTACATATGCAAAAGTCGTGAATCACCTGTGGGGTATTCAAGGGGTTATCTAGGAAAAAACTTTTTTTTATATATCAACTGGCTCCAGAAAGTTAAACAGATTTGTAAATTACTTCTATTAAAAAATCTTTATCCTTTCAGTACTTATGAGCTTCTGAAGTTTAGTTCTAAGAGGAAGGGAGGGGTTGGGGTGTTGCAGTAGACAGAGAAAAAGCCCCATGACTGTGTGTGAGCAAGCACTGCTGAGAGCTAATCTATACAATTCCACAGCAAGCTGAGCACAGCATTGATCTGTGGGCTGATCTCACAAATGGGCCTTTTGTCCTGTCAGTACCTGCAGAACAGAAGTCTGTTTGGGCACGACAAATCCCAGAAAGAAGTGATCCAAACCTGCAAAACTATCACATTACAAGGTGAGCACACTATTAATTTGTGGGCTTGACAGGGACCTTCTGTTACTACCTGCATAAGTCTGTTAATGCACTACAATCCCATCCAGCAGGGAACTGTCCTATAAAATAAACATTAACATTTTATTTTAATAGTTCAGGCATTTATGCACGCGGCGATACCAAATATGTCTATAAAAAATTTTTTACGCTTTTTGGGGGTAAAATAGGAAAAATCGGACGTTTTACTTTTTTATTGGGGAGGGGATTTTTCACTTTTTTTTTAACTTTTACTTTTAATTTTTTTTTAATTTTTTTTTTACAAATGAATAGTCCCCATAGGGGACTATTCATAGCAATACCATGATTGCTAATACTGATCTGTTCTATGTATAGGACATAGAACAGATCAGTGTTATCGGTCATCTTCTGCTCTGGTCTGCTCGATCACAGACCAGAGCAGGAGACGCCGGGAGCCGCACGGAGGAAGGAGAGGGGACCTCCGTGCGGCGTTCTGAATGATCGGATCCCCGCAGCAGCGCTGCGGGCGATCCGATCATCCATTCAAATCGCGCACTGCCGCAGATGCCGGGATCTGTATTGATCCCGGCACCTGAGGGGTTAATGGCGGACGCCCGCGAGGTCGCGGGCGTCGGCCATTGCCGGCGGGTCCCTGGCTGCGATCAGCAGCCGGGATCAGCCGCGCATGACACGGGCATCACTCCGATGCCCGCGGTTATGCACAGGACGTAAATGTACGTCCTGGTGCGTTAAGTACCACCGCACCAGGACGTACATTTACGTCCTGCGTCCTTAAGGGGTTAAAGGGGTTATCCAGGAAAAAACGTTTTTTATATATCAACTGGCTCCAGAAAGTTAAACAGATTTGTATATTACTTCTATTAAAAAATATTAATCCTCTCAGTACTTATGAGCTTCTGAAGTTAAGGTTGTTCTTTTCTGTCTAAGTGCTCTCTGATGACACGTGTCTCGGGAACCTCCCAGTTTAGAAGAGGTTTGCTATGGGGATTTGCTTCTAAACTGGGTGGTTCCCGAGACACATGTCATCAGAGAACACTTAGACAGAAAAGAACAACCTTAACTTCAGAAGCTCATAAGTACTGAAAGGATTAAGATTTTTTAATAGAAGTCATTTACAAATCTGTTTAACTTTCTGGAACCAGTTGATATATAAAAAAAAGTTTTTTCCTGGAATACCCCTTTAAGGTTCACTTTACCCCTTGTTATGTTCCCCGAGGGGTCTAGTTTCCAAAATGGTATGCCATGTGTTTTTTTTTTTTTTTTGCTGTTCTGGCACCATAGGGGCTTCCTAAAGGTGACATGACCCCCAAAAACCATTTGTCGCTCCTTTCCTTCTGAGCCCTCTACTGCGCCCGCCGAACACTTTACATGGACATATGAGGTATGTCCTTACTCAAGATAAATTGGGTTTCAAATACAAGTAAAAATTTTCTCCTTTTTAACCCTTGCAAAAATTCAAAAATTGGGTCTACAAGAACATGCGAGTGTAAAAAAATGAAGCTTTTGAATCTTCTCCTTCACTTTGCTGCTATTCCTGTGAAACACCTAAAGGCTTAAAACACTTACTGAATGTCATTTTGAATACTTTGGGGGGTGCAGTTTTTATAATGGGGTCATTTGTGGGGTATTTCTAATATGAAGACCCTTCAAATCCAAAAACTCCCTTCAAAAACTTCAAAAACTCCCTGAGAAAAAGCTGCATTTTTTTCTGCTGCTGTAAATCCCAGTGTATATGCCACGTGTAGCCTTACGCTTAGATCACTAGATCATTTTCAGTAATAAATCATTTTTTATGTTTGTCAGATAGGTTATGGAGAAAGTTTTAATAACAAAATGAGTTTTCCATTCTTCTATCACACTGCACATGGGCCAAAAGTTGTGAACAAAGCGATAATAAAGTTACTGAAAAAGTTTGGTTGGACATGGATTGGATTAATTACTGAAAATCAAGATGACCTTCAAAAAGCCAGTGAAAATCTCAAGGAGGAAAGTTTTAAACGTCAGATTTGTGTGGAATATAGCCATAAAATTCCTGAAAGTGTTCTTGAAATAATCAAACCTCTGAAGTCGACAAATTCAAAAGTTCTTATCCTTAATGTTTCATTAATGTCATTAGGTAATGTATTAAGGATGGTATTACAAAACCCAAACAATTTAATTTTTACAAAAGATATACTGACTGATAAGGCCATTGATGACAGAGTTTTATTTCTTTTGGATAAAGCATTATTATTTGTTCCTCAAAAAGGCAACATTATTGGCCTAAAGGAAGTGCTTCAAAAAGTCAACCCCGTAGATTACCCAAATAACAAGATGCTACAAAATGTATGGTTTTCATATTTTTATTGTGTGCCACCAGATAACAAAGTAAATAAAAAGTACTGGTGCAGGGAGAACTATACACTAGAATCACTTTCTAACATGGATTATGATGTTGAAAACTTTCGTACCACATACAGTGTCTACCTTGCAGTTTATGCTGTTGCTTACGCCTTGACCAATATGTATATGGCAGAATATATAGCTGGGAAACCTTATGGATCATTTATTCAGAGGATTTATCCAAAACAGGTGAGTAAAGACATGTACAGACATGTCTCCTACAGCATCATAGGGCAAAAATGATCTTCAGAGCATTCACTCAGATTAAGAGTCGATAGATTGAGATGCTGAACTCTAAGGCTATGTTCACAAGGAGAATGTCTGCATGGAAATTTTCTGTGCGGAAATTCCCTCTGATAGTGGAGCGCCAACAGAACATGCCAAAGCCAGAAATGGATTTAAGAAAAAAAAAATGGAAATATGAAGGAAGGACTTGTACTTCCCTTTCCTGCTAGATCCATTTCTGGCTTAGGCTCAAATACCACAGTAGCTGTTTTCCCAAAACATTGTGGTTTTAGACATTTTTTTTTTTTTTTTTTTTAAATAAAACCACAGAAAAAACACTATTGGCCATAGCGTTAATAAGGAAATATTAACCCCTTAAGAACCCAGGGCGTATGGGTACGCCCTGGCTCCTTGGTACTTAACCCCTTAAGGACTCAGGGTTTTTCCGTTTTTGCACTTTCGCTTTTTCCTCCTTACCTTTTAAAAATCATAACCCTTTCAATTTTCCACCTAAAAATCTATATTATGGCTTATTTTTTGTGTCACCAATTCTACTTTGCAGTGACATTAGTCATTTTACCCAAAAATTCACGGCGAAATGGAAAAAAAAAATCATTGTGCGCCAAAATCGAAAAAAAACGCCATTTTGTAACTTTTGGGGGCTTCCGTTTCTACGCAGTGCATTTTTCGGTAAAAATGACACATTATCATTATTCTGTAGGTCCATATGGTTAAAATGATCCCCTACTTATATAGGTTTGATTTTGTCGTACTTCTGGAAAAAATCATAACTACATGCAGGAAAATTTATATGTTTAAAAATGTCATCTTCTGACCCCTATAACTTTTTTAATTTTCCACCTGCAGGGCGGTATGATGACTTATTTTTTGCGACGTGATCTGAAGTTTTTATCGGTAGGATTTTTGTTTTGATCGGACTTTTTGATCACTTTTTATAAATTTTTTAATGGTATAAAAAGTTACCAAAATACGCTTTTTTGGACTTTGGAATTTTTTTACGTGTACGCCATTGACCGTGCAGTTTAATTAACAATATATTTTTATAGTTCGGACATTTACGCACGCGGCGATACCGCATATGTTTATTTTTATTTACACTGTTTTATTTTTTTTTATGGGAAAAGGGGGGTGATTCAAACTTTTATTAGGGAAGGGGTTAAATGACCTTTATTAACACTTTTTTTTAACTTCTTTTTTGCAGTGTTATAGCTCCCATAGGGACCTATAACACTGCACACACTGATCTCTTACACAGATCACTGGCGTGTATTAACACGCCTGTGATCAGTGTTATCGGCGCTTGACTGCTCCTGCCTGGATCTCAGGCACGGAGCAGTCATTCATCGATTGGACACCGAGGAGGCAGGTAAGGGCCCTCCGGGTGTCCTTTAAGCTGTTCGGGACGCCGCGATTTCACCGCGGCGGTCCCGAACAGCCTGACTGAGAAAAGCGGCGCCGCTTCTAAACGGTTAATACCGCACATTGCCGCGATCGGCGATGTGTGGTATTAGCCGCGGATCCCGGCCGTTGATGAGCGCCGGGACCGACGCGATGTGATGCTTCATATCGCTTCATATCGCTAAATATACGTCCTTCGTCGTTAAGGGGTTAAGGACCCAGGGCGTACCTGTATGCCCGTGGGAATTTCAGTCCCCGCCACGTGCTGGGCGGGGACCGGACCGGGATGACTGCTGATATCTATTCATCTGTTCATCTGTTCATCTCCTGCTGTTGCTTAGCAACAACTCTCAGCATGAACAGCCAAAGGGCGTGCTGGGAGTTGTAGTTTTGCAACAGCTGGAGTTCAAACTGCAACTCCCTGCATGTCCTTTGGTAGTCTGTGCATGCTGGGGGTTGTAGTTATGCAATATCTGGAGGCACATTTTTTCTATGCATGCACAGACTACCAAAGGGCATGCTGGGATTTGTAGCAGTGTGCCTCCAACTGTTGCAAAACTACAACTCTCAGCATGCCCTTTGACTGTCAATGCATGCTGAGTGTTGCAGTTTTACAACAGCTGGGGACACATTAGTTGTGAAACAGAGTTTGTGTCCTAACTCAGTGTTGGAAAAAGAGATGAGTGGATGGGCACCATAAAAATAATAGTAATATATTGAATTGGGTGCAAACAGTGACCAAAATATACAACTAAACCTCCAGTAGAAAACAGCTGATCACTATATTCAAATGCACAACCAAATAATGATCAATAATATATAACCTTTATTAGGAAACACAACACACAGTTAAAAACACTTAAAAAGATACAATCCTAGGTGGAGGAAAGATAAACCTCAAAACACCAAGCCCCCCCAGGGGGAAAAAATGGTGTTGATGACCTGAAGGAAAAACCTGTCCTATATACAAATCAATCCCCTGATAAAACCTATTCACAATATTGCACAGTAATACAGTACAAAATATAAGGTGCAAAAAAATATATAGCAGCAACTGTAATATAAACAATTCACAATAACAGGGGATAAATGCCCCAATGATAACGCCGCTAAAACCACCTATGCGACCAGGAGAATATGGTAGCTAAATGCAAGGCATAGGACAGGACCCCTCACCACCCTGGGAGGACACAGCAGCTCCACGCGTTCCGCCACCTATTGGTAGCTTCCTCAGGAGTGACTGTGTGCTGTGTTGCGATCCCTTATATATATATGAATATTTGTAAATGAATCATATTCACCTGTGGCCCCGTGTTCCGTGCTCTCCCCGTCTCCCCATAGTCAATATTCTCATGTATCACATTACCGGAAGCACGCTCAGGTGGTGTGTGACGTAGCCGGAAGTGGGGCTGTACTCGCACAATATCATATCCGGGTGTGCGGTCAAAATATTCAGCCGCACATCCGGACACGCGTATCCACCCATCCTGGCGTGCTATAGGTCGGCCAACATGACCGGAAGCGGGGCAATCACACTACACACAGAGAGGCCGGAAGTGGGGCCGAAAATTTGGATATATTGAATATATATGCACAACAACTGTATATAAAAATCCTATATACAGGATGCGAGTATAATACACACATCCCACCCAGCCTGACAGTTATAGTCGGGCATCAGGTCTCGTCCCCCCCCCCCCCCACCCCACAAAAAAACGAGTAGGAGAGGGGCGGGACGAGAGCAGACACCGCAAACCCGCCCACACAGAAGACATAAGGTGTAATATGAAAAAGTACAAAAATTATTAAATAATAATGATAAATAGCCCCGGCTAAGGAACAAAAAAATAAATAAAATAAAATAAAATTTTTATTAAAAAAAGGGATTATAAATAAATATAATTTTTATATTTTACAAGAAGATGCATCTTCTGGGTGCGTCAATCAGTCGCAACCCACTACATGGTTATGCCCCTGCATGGGTGCAGGCGAGGGCGCAGGAGACATAAGTCCCTACACCCACCCCCCATCCACACAGGCGCAAGCAATTCATATATAAACAAAGCAAATGAAAAAAACCCTAAACCAAAAAATCAAAAAGTCAAAACTTTAAGCTAGGAGGACAACTAACTCAGTGTTGCGCAACCAATGTGCCTCCAGCTGTTGCATAACTACAACTCCCAACATGTATGGTCTGTCAGTGCATGCTGGGAGTTGTAGTTTTGCAACAGCTGGAGGTTTGCCCCCCCCCCCCCCCCCATGTGAATGTACAGGCAAATTTAACGCTGCAGCTCAAACTCCCAGTGAGAAACTCACTGTAAACCCCCACCCGTGTGAATGTACTCTAAAAACACTACAGTACACTACACAAAATAAAAAGTGGGGGTCTACACCAGCATGTTAGTGTAAAAAAATTACATTTTTTACACTAACATGCTGGTGTTGCCCCATACTTTAAATTTTCACAAGAGGTAAAAGCAAAAAAGACCCCCAAATTTGCAATGCAATTCTCCTGAGTACGGAAATATCCCATATGTGGGTGTAAAGTGATCTGTGGGCACACAATATGGCTCAGAAGTGAGAGCGCACCATGTACATTTGAGGTCTAAATTGGTGATTTGCACAGGGGTGGCTGATTTTACAGCGGTTCTGACATAAACGCAAAACAATAAATACCCAGATGTGACCCCATTTTGGAAACTACACCACTCACGGAATGTAACAAAGGGTATAGTGAGCCTTAACAGGCAGGTGTTTGACAAGTTTTCATTAAAGTTGGATGTGAAAATGAAAAAAATAAAATATTTTTCACTAAAATGCTGGTGTTACCCAACATTTTTCATTTTCACAAGGGCGAATAGTAAAAGAGCCCCCCAAAATTTGTAGCCCCATTTCTTCTGAGTAAGAACATAGTATGGATGTAAAGTGCTCTGCGGGAAAACTACAATACTCAGAAGAGAAGGAGCGCCATTGGGCTTTTGGAGAGAGAATTGGTCCAAAATTGAAGGCCATGTGTGTTTACAAAGCCCCCATAGAGCCAGAACAGTGGACCCCCCCACATGTGACCCCATTTTGGAAACTACACCCCTCACAGAATTTAATAAGGGGTGAAGTGAAGATTTTTTGGAACAGTGGTCCATGACAATGAAAAATTCAATTTTTCATTTGCACAGCCCACTGTTCCAAAGATCTGTCAAACGCCAATGGGGTGTAAATGCTCACTGCACCCCTTATTAAATTCTGTGAGGGGTGTAGTTTCCAAAATGGGGTCACAAGTGGGGAGGGGGTCCACTGTTCTGGCACCACAGGCAGCTTTGTAAACGAACATGGCCCCCCGATTTCCATTCCAACCAAATTCTCTCTCCAAAAGCTCAATGGCGCTCCTTCTCTTCTGAGCATTGTAGTTCACCCATAGAGCACTGTACATTCACTTATGGGGTATTTCCATCCTCAGAAGAAATGGGGTTACAAATTTTGGGAGGCTTTTTCTCATTCATTTTCACGTCCAACTTTAGCGGAAATTTGTCAAACACTTGTGGGGTGTTAAGGCTCACTGTACCCCTTGTTAAGTTAATTGAGGAGTGTAGTTTCCAAAATAGTATGCCATGTGTTTTTATTTGCTGTTCTGGCACCATAGGGTCTTCCTAAATGCGACATGCCCCCCAAAAACCATTTCAGCAAAATTTGCTTTCCAAAAGTCAAATGTGACTCCTTCTCTACTGAGCATTATAGTGCACCCGTAGTGCACTTGACGTCCACACATGGGGTATTTCCATACTCAGAAGAAATGGGGTTACAAATTTTGGGGGGCATTTTCTCCTATTACCCCTTGTAAAATGTAAAATTTGGGGTAAAACCAGCATTTTAGAGGGAAAAAAAATGATTTACACATCTGACTTTAACGAAAAGTAGTCAAACACCTGTGGGGTGTGAAGGCTCACTGAACTCCTTGTTATGTTCATTGAGGGGTGTAGTTTCAAAAATAGTATGCCATGTTGGGTTTCTTTTTTGCTATTCTGGCACCATAGGGGCTTCCTAAATGCTGCATGCCCCCCAAGAACCATTTTAGAAAAACCTCACTCTCCCAAATCCCATTGTTACTCCTTCCCTTCTGAGCCCTCTACTGCACCCGCCGGACACTTTACATACACATATGAGGCATTTCCTTACTTGAGAGAAATTGGTGGGGGGGGGGGGTTATTCTCCCTTTACCCCTTGTAAAATTTAAAAAACTGGGTCTACAAGAACATGCAAGTGTAAAAAATGAAGATTTTGAATTCCCTCCTTCACTTTGCTGCTATTCCTGTGAAACACCTAAAGGGTTAACACACTTTCTGAATGTCACATGTACCATTCTGGGCTTCTCAGAAAACTTGGCATGTCCCACTTCCAATCCTGCCTTTCATTCCATAAAAATCCAAATGGGACTTATCAAAAGTCCCTAGCAAGGTAAGCTTTGCCAGAGATTTTACTGTCTCCATTAGTCCCCATATCTCACCTTGTTGTGCCCAGTGGCGGATCCAGGGGGGGGGGGCAACGGCGCAATTGCCCCCCCCCCCCCGAGATTGCTGCCCCCCCGATACTATATTAGTGATGAGCTGGAGCTGTCAGCCCCAACTGCACCCGGGGACACCATTCTCTGCAGGACACCATTCTCTGCAGGATACCATTCTCTGCAGGACACTATTCTCTGCCGGCCGCACGGGTTGCCTGTCAGTGCTGAGGATGCTTCGGTCTCAGCATCATTCAGTCTGCAGCCATTACACTGTGCAGGGGCTGGGAAGAGATAAGCTCCCCCCCCTCTCACCCCTCTGTGTTTCCAGCAGGCCGGTCTCAGCTTACTGCCCTGCACCACAGGCCCAGACAACCACCCGATGCCTCTAGACCCCCCACTGCCCACACTGATGCTGCCCTTCATGGTAAGTAACTTTGGGGGAGGGGGGGGGGGGGTCAGGATCGGGAGACAGGTAAAGGGAAACTCTTATCAGTGTTTCCCAGCAGAGGCCTCTAACTATAGTAAAACTACAACTCCCAGCATGTATTTGGCTTTGTGGGCATACTGGGAGTTGTAGTTTTACAACAGCTGGAGGCACCCTGGTTGGGGAACACTGATCTATCTGTCTTTCTATCTCATATCTATCTATCTCTTTTTTTTTTTTTAAACCATTTAACATAAAATTACAACTCTTACTTTAAAGAGCAAACAACACACAAAATATGCAAACAATAGAATACCTAAGTGGATCTTCAAAGCAATGCAATATACAATTTAAGGAACATTAAAAAAAAAGCATAGAAAAAGAAAAGGGAAGAAAGAAAAAAGAGAAACCAGGGTTCAATCTAAATATGTTCTGTATACATATAAATCTCTTACATATTAGATCCTTTTGATAAATTCCGCCCACTTATTCCATCTATCAGTACCTATCAGTTGCCCCCCCCTGTCTAGCAATAAGCCCCTCTAGTACCAGATTGCGATGCGTCGTAGCTTTAATAATTGCAATATCTGGAATATCTACCGATTTCCAACATCGAGCAATGGAGATTCTTGTCACTGTAAGGACATGATAAATAATAATCAATTGGTCTCTAGGTATATTTTCTAGGGTCAAGGATAGCAAGGCCACTTCCGGGCCCCATCTAACGGGGGTAGGAAGAAGATGATCTAGTAAATGTTTGATATTCGACCATAAAGGACGAATAGAATCGCATGTCCACCATAGATGCATCAAGGTACCTACTTCTTTGCCACATCTCCAACAGGAATTAGAGGATAAGGAGTACATTTTAGCGAGACGGGCAGGGGTATAATACCACCTATAGAGCAGTTTCCGTGAGGATTCAAAATGATTAGCACATCTAGATACTTTTTTATGTATATCAAATACAAATCCCCAGTTGAGACACAATATAAATACCTGCTCTAATCCAGGATCTTAAATCTAGATCATCTAGATAACTCCCTATTGCTACAAGTGGAATATCAATTACCCGCCATGGACACAGAACCTTCATATACTCCAATTTATTCCAGGTTCTAATAGCTGCCTTGATAGTAAGACAAGAGACAGAAGGGAAAATAGTAGGATTAAACCGTAATGACCAAAGAAAGCTAGACAGAGATGGTGCTCCCAGTAGTTCTGATTCTATGTCCACCCAATGTGGGGGATCTATTTGCCACCACCATTTTTTAAGTTGATCCATCAAGACTGCATTATAATATATTTGTAGACATGGGAACCCCATTCCTCCTTCTCTAACTGGGCTATATAGCAGTTGTGCATTAACTCTAGGACATTTTCTTGCCCATATAAAATGGGATAATAACTTCTGAAGATCCAAAATATACATATTTAGGACTATAATTGGCAGATTTCGAAAATAATATAAAATTTTGGGTAGCAGAACCATTTTTGCTGCTGCTATACGCCCTGTCCAAGACACAGGGAGAAAGGAAAAATCAGCAATATCTTTAGCTATTTGAGATTTTAAGGATGAAAAATTCATGCTTGCAGTCCTAGATGGATCAGCAGTTAAAGTAATCTAGTAATCTATCTATCTATTTCATATCTATCTATCTATCTATCTATCTATCTATCTATCTATCTATCTCCTATCTATCTATCTATCTATCTCCTATCTATCTATCTATCTCCTATCTATCTATCTATCTATCTATCTCCTATCTATCTATCTCCTATCTATCTATCTCATATCTATCTATCTCATATCTATCTATCTCATATCTATCTATCTCATATCTATCTATCTCATATCTATCTATCTCATATCTATCTATCTCATATCTATCTATCTCATATCTATCTATCTCATATCTATCTACCTATCTCATATCTATCTACCTATCTCATATCTATCTATCTCATATCTATCTACCTATCTCATATCTACCTATCTCGTATCTATCTCATATCTATCTCATATCTATCTCATATCTATCTCATATCTATCTCATATCTATCTCATAACTATCTCATATCTATCTATCTATCTATCTAGCAACAGAAGAATGCAGCAGCACACTGCCAGCACAAGGATATAGGTGAAACATGAAAATGCAGTTAAAACATGGTGGAGCTATACAGCTATGGTGTAATAGATGCAAATGTGAAACTATGAAATAGTGAGGCACTTAGCTCGCAAATTTGTCTCCGCCGGCAGTCAAATAGCTTGGACCGTCCCACCGCGATAAGGTGGCCTCCTTGGGACGGATCCTACACTGTGAATATGCCTCTGTGTGAACAGTTCAGTAAGCATGGCAGGATCTGGAACATCCAAGACACCTTATATACACCTGATAGAGGTGGGTGGGGTGCAAGGCCAATATGGAGGTAGCCACTCCCCCGTATGTGCAATACAGACAAAGAATAAGTCAGCCAGCACTTTAGTTGATACCAAACTATTATATGGACCTGGCCTACAGGTGCACGCTACTAGGCTAGATATACAGCAACAGAAAAATGCAGCAGCACACTGCCAGCACAAGGATAGTTTGGTATCAACTAAAGTGCTGGCTGACTTATTCTTTGTCTGTATTGCACATACGGGGGAGTGGCTACCTCCATGTTGGCCTTGCACCCCACCCACCTCTATCAGGTGTGTATATAAGGTGTCTTGGATGTTCCAGATCCTGCCATGCTTACTGAACTGTTCACACAGAGGCATATTCACAGTGTAGGGTCCGTCCCAAGGAGGCTACCTTATCGCGGTGGGACGGTCCAAGCTATTTGACCGCCGGCGGAGACAAATTTGCGAGCTAAGTGCCTCACTATTTCATAGTTTCACATTTGCATCTATTACACCATAGCTGTATAGCTCTCCATGTTTTAACTGCATTTTCATGTTTCACCTATATCCTTGTGCTGGCAGTGTGCTGCTGCATTCTTCTGTTGCTGTATATCTAGCCTAGTAGCGTGCACCTGTAGGCCAGGTCCATATAATAGTTTGGTATCAACTAAAGTGCTGGCTGACTTATACTTTGTCTGTATCTATCTATCTATCTCATATCTATTGTTACGCCTAGCGCTCCGGGTCCCCGCTCCTCCCCGGAGCGCTCACGGCGCCTTTCTCCCTGCAGCTCCCCGGTCAGCGCTGACCGGGAGCGCTGCCCTGTCATGGCCGTTGGGGATGCGATTCGCACAGCGGGACGCGCCCGCTCGCGAATCGCATCCCAGGTCACTTACCCGTTCCCGTCTCCTGCGGTCATGTGCTGGCGCGCGCGGCTCCGCTCTCTAGGGCGCGCGCGCGCCAGCTCCCTGAGACTTAAAGGGCCAGTGCACCAATGATTGGTGCCTGGCCCAATTAGCTTAATTGGTTCCCATCTGTTTCCTGGCTATATCTAGTCTCCTCCCTTGCACTTCCTTGCCGGATCTTGTTGCCCTAGAGCCTAGTGAAAGCGTTTTTGTGTGTTTATACCCTGTGTACCAGAACTTTGCTATCTCCCCTGACTACGAACCTTGCCGCCTGCCCCCGACCTTCTGCTACGTCCGACTTTGCTTCTGCCTACTCCCTTGTACCTCGCCTATCTTCAGCAGCCAGAGAGGTGAGCCGTTGCTAGTGGATACGACCTGGTCACTACCGCCGCAGCAAGACCATCCCGCTTTGCGGCGGGCTCTGGTGAAAACCTGTAGTGTCTTAGTACCGGTCCACTAGCACGGTCCTCGCTATCCCTCTCTGGCACAGAGGATCCACCTCCTGCCAGCCGGCATCGTGACAGTAGATCCGGCCATGGATCCCGCTGAAGTTCCTCTGCCTGTTGTCGCCGACCTCCCCACACTGGTCGCCCAGCAAGCCCGACAGATTGCCCAACAAGATCACCAGCTGTCGTACTTGACCACCATGACTCAGCAACTCCAGTCGCAGCTACAGCAGATTCAGTCTCAGCTACAGCAGCAGCAACCATCTCCTCCGCCAGCTCCTGCACCTCTTCCGCAGCGAGTGGCCACTCCTAGCCTCCGCCTGTCTTTGCCGGACAAATTTAATGGGGACTCTAAGTTTTGCCGTGGCTTTCTTTCCCAATGTTCCCTGCATCTGGAGATGATGTCGGATCAGTTTCCTACTGAAAGGTCTAAGGTGGCTTTCGTAGTCAGCCTTCTGTCTGGAAAAGCCCTGTCATGGGCCACACCGCTCTGGGACCGTGATGACCCCGTCACTGCCTCTGTACACTCCTTCTTCTCGGAAATTCGAAGTGTCTTTGAGGAACCTGCCCGAGCCTCTTCTGCTGAGACTGCCCTGCTGAACCTGGTCCAGGGTAATTCCTCCGTTGGCGAGTACGCCATACAATTCCGTACTCTTGCTTCTGAACTTTCCTGGAATAATGAGGCTCTCTGCGCGACCTTTAAAAAAGGCCTATCCAGCAACATTAAAGATGTTCTGGCCGCACGAGAGACTCCTGCTAGCCTGCATGAACTCATTCATCTAGCCACTCGCATTGACATGCGTTTTTCTGAGAGGCATCAAGAGCTCCGCCAGGAAAAAGACTTAGATCTCTGGCCACCTCTCCCACAGTCTCCACTGCAATCTGCGCCTAGGCCTCCCGCCGAGGAGGCCATGCAAGTGGATCGGTCTCGCCTGACCCTGGAAGAGAGGAATCGCCGTAAGGAAGAGAATCTTTGTTTGTACTGTGCCAGTACTGAACATTTTCTGGTGGATTGCCCTATCCGTCCTCCACGTCTGGGAAACGCACGCTCACACTCAGCTCTCGTGGGTGTGGCGTCTCTTGATGCCAAGTCGGCTTCTCCACGTCTCACGGTACCTGTTCGGATTTCCACTTCAGCCAGCTCTCCCCTCTCAGCCGTGGCCTGTCTGGACTCTGGAGCTTCTGGGAATTTTATTCGGGAGTCCTTTGTGAATAAATTCCATATTCCGGTGACCCGTCTTGTCAAGCCACTCCGCATCTCCGCGGTCAACGGAGCCAGGTTGGACTGTACCATACGTTTCCGCACGGAGCCCCTTCTTATGAGCATCGGATCTCATCACGAGAGGATTGAACTTTTGGTCCTCCCCAATTGCACCTCGGAAATTCTCCTTGGACTTCCCTGGCTTCAACTTCATTCCCCAACCCTGGATTGGTCCACTGGGGAGATCAAGAGTTGGGGGTCCTCTTGTGCCAAGAACTGTCTAAAACCGGTTCCCAGTAACCCTTGCCGTAACTCTGTGGTTCCTCCTGTATCCGGTCCCCCTAAGGTCATTAAGGACTCTGCCTGCCACAGGAAATGCCCCTCCCCCCCTCCCAGGCAAGCTTCTGTGTCCCCTCATGGCCCTCGTCCTGGTGTCACACTGCCCCGTGCCAGGTCTCGCCCTCTGCCCTCTCTCCCCATTCCTACTCCTGCGGTTCTGCCTGCCGTTGAGGAATCCCTCCTTCCTTTCCCGGTGTCCTCATCCCAGGGGAGGCAGTTACCCGATAAAGAGAAGGGGAGACCTAAGGGGGGGGGGGTACTGTTACGCCTAGCGCTCCGGGTCCCCGCTCCTCCCCGGAGCGCTCACGGCGCCTTTCTCCCTGCAGCTCCCCGGTCAGCGCTGACCGGGAGCGCTGCCCTGTCATGGCCGTTGGGGATGCGATTCGCACAGCGGGACGCGCCCGCTCGCGAATCGCATCCCAGGTCACTTACCCGTTCCCGTCTCCTGCGGTCATGTGCTGGCGCGCGCGGCTCCGCTCTCTAGGGCGCGCGCGCGCCAGCTCCCTGAGACTTAAAGGGCCAGTGCACCAATGATTGGTGCCTGGCCCAATTAGCTTAATTGGTTCCCATCTGTTTCCTGGCTATATCTAGTCTCCTCCCTTGCACTTCCTTGCCGGATCTTGTTGCCCTAGAGCCTAGTGAAAGCGTTTTTGTGTGTTTATACCCTGTGTACCAGAACTTTGCTATCTCCCCTGACTACGAACCTTGCCGCCTGCCCCCGACCTTCTGCTACGTCCGACTTTGCTTCTGCCTACTCCCTTGTACCTCGCCTATCTTCAGCAGCCAGAGAGGTGAGCCGTTGCTAGTGGATACGACCTGGTCACTACCGCCGCAGCAAGACCATCCCGCTTTGCGGCGGGCTCTGGTGAAAACCTGTAGTGTCTTAGAACCGGTCCACTAGCACGGTCCTCGCTATCCCTCTCTGGCACAGAGGATCCACCTCCTGCCAGCCGGCATCGTGACATCTATCTATCTTTCTCATATCTATCTATCTCATATCTATCTATCTCATATCTATCTAATATCTATCTATATCATATCTATCCTACTGCTGCCAGCATCTATTTTTCATTTACTTACAGCCTATTTAGACGCCGAGAAGAGGGGATAAGTTATAGATTGTGGGGGATCCGAGCGCTAGGACCCCCTACAATCTCCCCAACAGGGCCCCTGCAGTCTGCTGGAAGGGGGTGCTGAACCCTGCATGGAGCTTCCTGAGGGGGACATTGGAATGGCCACTTCCGGCAGAATGACAGGGCCCCATCATGTGCCCCTCACTTATAATGCCCCCTGTCATGTGCCCCTCACTTATAATGCCCCCCTGTCATGTGCCTCTCACTTATAATGCCCCCCTGTCATGTGCCCCTCTCTTATAATGCCCCCCTATCATGTGCCCCTCTCTTATAATGCCCCTCTGTCATGTGCCCCTCACTTATAATGCCCCCCTGTCATGTACCCCTCACTTATAATGCCCCCCTGTCATGTACCGCTAACAAATAATGTGCTCTGATTTATAATGCCCTCCTTTTATGTGCCCCTTACTTAAAATGCCCCCCTGAGGGTGCAGGACAGGGGGCATTATATGTGAGGGTAACATAACGGGGCATTATAAGTCGAAGCACATTATATATTAGCGGCCCAAGACAGGGGGGGCATTATAAGTGAGGGGCACATGACAGGGGGGCATTATAAGTGAGGGGCACATGACAGGGGGGCATTATAAGTGAGGGGCACATGACAGGAGGACTCCTAACGTATAATGCCCCCCGTCATGTGTTCCTCACATTTAGTGCCCCCTGTCATGTGCCCCTCACATTTAATGCCCCCTGTCATGTGCCCCTTACTTAAAATGCCCCCTGAGGGTGCAGGACAGGGGGCATTATATGTGAGGGGAACATAACGGGGCATTAAATGTGAGGCACATAAAGGGGGGATTATAAGTTAGGGGCACATAACAGGGGACATTAAATGTGAGGGGCACATGACAAGGGGCATTAAATGTGAGGGGCACATGACAGGGGGGCATTATAAGTGAGGGGCACATAACAGGCCCTCACTTATAATGCCCCCCTGTCTTGAGCCCCTCACTTATAATGCCCCCCTGTCTTGGGCCCCTCACTTATAATGCCCCCCTGTCTTGGGCCACTAACATATAATGTACTTCAACTTATAATGCCCCCTGTTATGTGCCCCTTACTTATAATGCACCCTGTTATGTGCCCCTTACCCCAGGACAGGGGGCATTATATGTGAGGGGAACATTACAGGGGCATTAAATGTGAGGGGCACATGAAGGGGGCATTATAAGTTAGGGGCACATAACAGGGGGCATTAAATGTGAGGGGCACATGGCAGGGGAGCATTATAAGTGAGGGGCACATAACAGGCCCTCACTTATAATGCCCCCCTGTCTTGGGCCCCTCACTTATAATGCCCCCCTGTCTTGGGCCGCTAACATATAATGTACTTCAACTTATAATGCCCCCTGTTATGTACCCCTTACTTATAATGCACCCTGTTTTGTGCCCCTTACTTATAATGCACCCTGAAGGGGCAGGACAGGGGGCATTATATGTGAGGGGAACATTACAGGGGCATTATATGTGAGGGGCACTTGATAGGGGGGCATTATAAGTGAGAAACCCCCTGTCATGTGCCCCTCACATATAATGCCCCCCTGTCATGTGCCCCTAACATATAATGTGCCCTGTCTTATAATGCCCCCCTGTTATGTTCCCCTCACTTATAATGCCCCCTGAGGGAGCAGGATTGGGGGGCATTATATGTGAGGGGAACATTGCAGGGGCATTATATGTGAGGGGCACAGCACAGGGGACATTATATGGTAGGGGCACAGGACAGAGGGCATTATTATTATGAGGTGGAACAGGACAGGTCATAGTTATATGTGGGAACACAGGATGGGGCATTATTACTATATATGAGGGGCACAGAGTATAAGGAATTTCTGGGGTAGTACGGTTTTCATTAGCCACAATACAACATGGTATTGTATTCAGAGGGATATTTAGAGCGTACAATGTGTGGTAGTATTATATTCAGAGGGTACAGTGTGTGGCAGTATTATATTCTGAGGGTACAGTGTGTGGGCAGTATTATATTCAGGGGTACAGTGTGTTGCAGTATTGTATTCTGGGGTTCAGTGTGTGGCAGTAGTCTATTCAGGGGAACAGTGTGTGGCAATATTATATTCTGGGGTACAGTGTGTGGCAGTATTATATTCAGTTGGTACAGTGTGTGGCAGTATTATATTCAGTGGGTACAGTGTGTGACAGTATTATATTCAGTGGGTACAGTGTGTGGCAGTATTATATTCAGTTGGTACAGTGTGTGGCAGTATTATATTCAGTGGGTACAGTGTGTGGCAGTATTATATTCAGTGGGTACAATGTGTGGGCAGTATTATATTCAGTGGGTACAGTGTGTGGCAGTATTATATTCATTGGGTACAATGTGTGACAGTATTATATTCAGTTGGTACAGTGTGTGGCAGTATTATATTCAGTGGGTACAGTGTGTGGCAATATTATATTCAGTTGGTACAGTGTGTGGCAGTATTATATTCAGTTGGTACAGTGTGTGGCAGTATTATATTCAGAGGGTACAGTGTGTGGCAGTATTGTATTCAAAGGGTAAAGTGAGTTGTAGTATATTCGGAGGGTACAGTGTGTCAGAATTATATTCAGAGGATACAGTATTTGGCAGTATTATAATACTACTTGTTTTCATATAGAGGATCAGAATCCGCTGACATAGTGAGGAGACGTCTGGGCGTCAAGTTATGCAGCGAGAATATTTAGCTGGACCCGGTGGTATGTACCATCTGAATTAGATAAGGAAAGACTATAGAGAAGACGTCACCTGTAGTCACTGATATCATTGTGTATTGTCCTGACTGTCCCATCAGAGCTGTAGTCACTTGTAAGTTTTGCAGTAATGATGGGGGAAACAACAACTCCCAGCATCCCCTCACCACTACTTAGGTCATACTGGAAGCTGTAGTTTTAAATGGTAAAAACTTGATTATTATACTGGATACATTTAATAATATTGTAAGTTCTTTAAGCAACACCTTATTTTCTGTCCGCCAATGCAAAATTCTCTAATAGTGCCCCTCCCGAGACTAGACTCTGGATCCGCCCCTGGTTGTGCCTGAATGTTATGTGCTATTCCTGAAACCTGATATCCACATATGACATGACTATGGGGAAATATAGCAAACCCCAAAGACCATTCCTGTCTCTGTCTCACAATACACTGAGAGACAGAGAAAGCATCTGGGCAGTCTCTCGAGCAGCATGGTATCATAGTCCAGTCAAATTCTCATGACTGGAGATGAGCTGCAATATTAGGAAATAAGATGAGCAACAATATTATTTGAGGCTGGATCGTAGTCATCATACCTAAGCTCTGAGAGATCAAGCTGTATCTTTGCTGCCATCTCTCTACTGATGATTTTGGTTAAGAGGAAACACATCATTTGTTATAATTTATTATACATAGTGTGTGCTGTGCTTTATCAGTCGTATATTATCAGTATTGGAAGTGTTCTTCCTCATTTGGTGTTTTGGTCTCAGTTTTTGTCGGCTCATCGAAAATTATAAGTTAATAAGGGGATGTGCTTCTTTTTAATAAGCATTTAATAAAAGTTATATTTTAGTCTACTTTCTGTAAACTGATTTTGGTGGTAGACTGTAGTACCAATTTCTGTAAATCAGTTGGGCAACAATATTACCAAAATTAGATTTTTTTTTGCATTTTTTCAGCTGAACAAATATATAAGAAACTTACATTTTCAAACTCCTTCTGAGGACAATATTGTATTTGATGAAATGGGAATATCCAATACACGATTAGAATTATTACATGTTGTCGTTTTTCCAAACAAAACCTACACAAAAGAGACTGTTGGAGATTATTACCCTAATGCCAATGAGAGCAACAGATTCTGTATAAGAAAAGATTATACCAAGTGGGCCAAAATAATTAAAGAGGTATGTAATTCCATGTTTCAGGTAAACATTGTGCTAGAAAAGTTTGAAAGACCATTTCACATAATGTAGAATTGTATTCTGTCATATAATGATTGACATAAAAACAGTCAAGAATGGTTACCATGACATAGCAAAGTCAATATTCAAGACAGCATTACTCCATCACTACAGCTGCCAGAGAACATACCTGTGTGTTTCCTATGTATATAGGGTTTATCTGTTGTGCACAGTAAAGTGGTATATTGTATTTAGGATAGTGTTATGGATTCATATAGGAGATCAATCCCTTTCTCCTTGGAGTAGATAGAATAAAATATGGGATGGATAATAGTTGATCTTAGAGTAGTCAGCCACCAATTGTGCAAGTTCTCCCACTTAAAAAGAGGAGAGAGACCTGTAATTTTAATCATAGGTATTCCTCAACTATGAGAGACTGTAACGCCGAGCGCTCCGGGTCCCGCGGCTTCCCCAAAGCGCTCGCGGCCTCTTGTTAACAGCAGCGCTCCGGTCTCTGTCTATGACCGCAAGCGCTGCTGTGATCATACCGGCGGGGATGCGATCCGTGTGGCGGGTAAGGCCCGCTCACGGATCGCGCCCCGTTCCACTCACCCTCCTCCATCTGTCTCGTCTCGGCGCGCACGGCCCCGCTCCCTAGGGAGCGCGCACGCCGGCTTTCTAAGATTTAAAGGGCCAGCGCACCGCTAATTGGTGCCTGGCCCAATCAGTTCAATCACCTCCCTACTCTATATAAACTCACTTCCCCTTCCTATCCCTGCCGGATCTTGTTGCCTTGTGCCCTGAGAAAGTGTATAGTGTGTTCCCTAGCCTGTGTACCCAGACCTACTGCTGTTGCCCCTGACTACGAACCTCGCTGCCTGCCCTGACCTTCTGCTACATCTGACCTCGCCTCTGCCTAGTCCTTGTGTACCATGCCATATCAGTTACCAGTGCGGTCGAGTTGCTACTGGAGGATACGACCTGGTGGTTACCGCCGCAGCAAGTCCTTCCCGCCTTGCGGCGGGCTCTGGTGAAAAACAGTAACCACTTACCACTTAGAACCGGTCCTCTGGTACAACCCGTGTCATCGCCTCACTGGTCCAGAGGACCCACTACCAGTCCTGCCGGTGACAGTAGATCCGGCCATGGATCCCGCTGAGATGCCGAGTGTTGCTGATCTGACTATCATTGTCGCCCAACAAGGACAACAGCTGACGCTGTTGACCGCCATGCTCCAGCACCTTCTGCCTGCCCAGCGTCAACCATCTTCTCCGCCAGCTCCAGCTTCTCCTCCACTCCGAGTTGCTGCAACTACCCCTAGAGTCTGCTTGTCTCTTACAGAGAAATTTGATGGGGACTCTAAGATGTGTCGGGGATTCCTGTCCCAATGTTTCCTGCACCTTGAGTTGATGTCGGACCAGTTCCCCACAGAACGGTCGAAGGTGGCATTCATGGTCAGTTTGTTATCTGGGAAGGCCTTTTCCTGGGCCACACCGCTGTGGGACGGCAACGATCCTGCCACTGCCTCAGTCCAGTCCTTCTTTTCCGAAGTACGCTGCTGCTTTGAGGAGCCAGCCCGGGCTTCCACTGCCGAGACGGCTCTTCTGGATCTCGTCCAAGGGAGCTCTTCTGTGGGCGAATATGCAATCCAGTTTTGCACCATCGCCTCTGAGCTAGCTTGGAACAATGAGGCCCTCTGCACGACCTTCAAGAAAGGTTTATCCAGCCACATCAAAGATGTTCTGGCCGCACGAGAAACTCCTGCTACCTTGCCTGAACTCATCCAGTTGGCCACCCGCATAGATATGCATTTTACGGAGAGACGCTTGGAGCTCCGCCAAGAAAAGGATCTTGTTCACACCCGACGGTTTCCTCGCTCGGGACCTTTCTTCCAAAGTCCTCTGCAAACTAACCCTGTGCCTCCCGCCGAGGAGGCTATGCAAGTGGACCGGTCTCGCCTGACCCAAGAAGAGAGGATTCGCCGCAGAAATGGAAATCTGTGCTTGTACTGTGCCAGTACTGAACATTTCCTTATAGACTGTCCTATTCGTCCTCCGCGTCAGTGGAAACGCATGCACCTAGTTAACGTGGGAGAGGCGTTACTAGGTGTGAATTCCTTCTCTCCACGCCTGACTATTCCAGTGCGGATTTCTCCATCCGCTAACTCCTCCTTCTCTGCGGTGGCCTTCTTGGACTCTGGTTCTGCAGGAAATTTTATTGAAGCCTAATTCATCAACAGATTTAATATCCCAGTTACCCGTCTCTTCAAGCCCTTCTTCATCTCGTCTGTAAATGGAGAGAATCTGGACTGCACCGTGCGTTACAGCACAGAACCCTTACTCAAGACTGTTGGAGTACTCCACAAAGAAAAAATTGAATTCTTTGTTTTACCAAATTGTACCTCGGACATTCTGCTTGACTTGCCCTGGCTCCAGCGACATACTCCTACCCTTGACTGGACCACTGGAGACATTAAGTCCTGGGGCGCTTCCTGCCACAAACATTGCCTTAAATCTGTACCAATCAGCCAAGTCCCCATCGCTACTCCTCGGCCTGGTCTTCCCAAGCCCTACGAAGACTTTGCTGACATCTTTAGTAAAAAACAAGCGGAGGTCTTGCCACCACATAGACCCTACGGCTGTCCTAATGACTTTCTCCCTGGTACCACACCACCCCGTGGCAGAATTTATCCTCTCTCCGCTCCAGAGACCAAGGCCATGTCTGAATACATCCAGGAAAATCTCAAGAGGGGTTTCATTAGGAAGTCCTCTTCGCCTGCCGGAGCGGGGTTCTTCTTCGTGGCTAAAAAGGATGGTTCACTACGTCCCTGCATAGATTATTGTGGCCTCAATAAAATTACGGTAAAGAACCGTTACCCTCTGCCTCTCATCTCTGAGCTCTTTGACAGACTGCGTGGAGCAAAAGTATTTACAAAGCTTGACCTCAGGGGCGCCTATAACCTCATTAGAATTCGTGAAGGTGATGAATGGAAAACCGCTTTTAACACCAGAGATGGCCACTTTGAATATCTCGTCATGCCATTTGGACTTTGCAATGCCCCTGCAGTTTTCCAAGACTTTGTCAACAAAATCTTTCAGGACTTACTGTATACCTGCGTAGTGGTCTATCTTGATGACATACTAATCTTCTCCTCCAACCTACAGGAACACCGCCTCCATGTTTGTCAAGTGCTCCAGCATCTCCGTGTTAACCATCTCTATGCCAAAATTGAAAAGCGTCTCTTTGAACGTAGCTGTCTTCCTTTCCTGGGATACCTGGTCTCAGGACAAGGTCTTCAAATGGACCCCGACAAGCTCTCCGCGGTCTTAGATTGGCCACGCCCCTCAGGACTTCGCTCTATCCAGCGCTTCCTTGGATTCGCTTATTACTACCGTCAGTTCATCCCGCACTTCTCCGTCGTGGCTCCTATTGTGACACTGACAAAGAAAGATGCAAATCCGAGATCCTGGTCTCCCCAAGCGGAAGAAGCTTTTACCCGCCTTAAGGCCGCCTTCGCCTCCGCCCCAGTCTTGACTTGACCCGATCCTCTGAAACCATTCTTCCTTGAGTTAGACGCCTCTTCGGTAGGAGCCGGGCGGTCCTTCTTCAAAAAACAACGCTATTGGTGACCGTGAATTGCTGGCCATTAAGTTGGCACTAGAGGAGTGAAGACATCTCCTGGAAGGATCCCTTCACTCTATCACCATCTACACTGACCACAAGAATCTGTCCTACCTACAGTCCGCCCAGCGCTTAAATCCAGGCTCGCCAGGCTAGGTGGTCGTTATTCTTTGCCCTCTTCAATTTCCAGATCCATTTTCGACCTGCAGACAAGAATGTCAGGGCGGATGCCCTATCACGTTCCACCGGTGCCACGGAAGCTGAGGCCTCTCCCCAACACATCATCCCTCCTGAGTGTCTGATCCCTGCTGCCCCTGCTTCTCTGGTGCCAGTTCCTCAAGGAAAAAGTTATGTCCCTCCACGTCTTCGCCTCCGGACTCTCAAATGGTCTCATTCCTTCCACTTGGCGGGTCACGCTGGAATCAAGAAATCCATTCAGTTGATTGCCAGACACTATTGGTGGCCTGCCTTTGAAAAAGATGTGACTGAGTTTGTACGATCCTGTGCTGTCTGTGCACGTGACAAGACTCCTCGCCAGAAACCTGCGGGTCTTCTCCTTCCTCTGCCATTGCCCGAACAGCCTTGGTCACACATAGCGATGGATTTCGTCACTAACCTTCCTGTATCCCATGGCAACACTGTCATTTGCATGCTCGTTGATCAATTCTCGAAAATGGCTCATTTTGTCCCGCTTCCTGGTCTCCCTTCTGAGCCACAGTTGGCGAAGCAATTCTTTTTGCACATTTTCCGTCTCCATGGACTGCCTAAGCATATCGTCTCTGATAGAGGCGTTCAATTCATCTCAAAATTCTGGAGAGCACTCTGCACCCAATTAAAGATTAAATTGAATTTTTCCTCCGCCTACCACCCGCAGTCCAATGGACAAGTAGAGAGAGTGAACCAGATCCTTGGTGACCACCTGCAACATTTTGTCTCCTCCCGCCAAGACGATTGGGTTGACCTGTTACCCTGGGCTAAATTCTCGTACAATTTCAAAGATTCTAAGTCATCCGCCAAGTCTCCATTCTTTGTAGTGTACGGCCGTCACCCACTTCCCCCCCTCCCCATTCCCACCTTATCTGGAGTTCCTGCCGTAGATGAATTGACCCGGGACTTTTCCTCGATTTGGAAAGAGACTCAAAAGTCGCTCTCACTGGCCTCTTCTCGAATGAAGAAACATGCGGATAAGAAGAGAAGAACTCCTCCTGTCTGTGCCCCTGGAGACCAAGTGTGGCTCTCTGCCAAGTATATTCGGTTTCGTGTCCCTAGCTACAAGCTGGGTCCACGTTACCTCGGGCCATTTAGAATCAAAAGTCAAATCAACTCTGTCTCCTACAAGCTCCATCTTCCTCCTTCTCTTCGTATTCCTAATTCCTTTCATGTTTCCCTTCTCAAACCTCTAATTTTTAACCGCTTTTCCCCCAAGGTCTCCATTCCTGCTCCTGTCTCTGGCTCCTCTGACGTCTTCTCAGTAAAAGAAATCCTCGCCTCCAAGGTCGTCAGAGGTAAAAAAAAATTCTTGTTGACTGGGAGAATTGTGGCCCCAAAGAGAGGTCTTGGGAGCCTGAGGACAATATCCTCGACAAGGAGCTCATCCATAGGTTCCTGGGCTCCAAAAAGAGGGGGAGACCTAAGGGGGGGGGGTACTGTAACGCCGAGCGCTCAGCATCCCGCGGCTTCCCTGGAGCCCTCGCGGTGTTTTGTTAACAGCAGCGCTCCGGTCTCTGTCTATGACCGCGAGCGCTGCTGTGTTCATACCGGCGGGGACGCGATCCGTGTGGTGGGTCAGGCCCGCTCACGGATCGCGCCCCGTACCACTCACCCTCCTCCTCCGTCTTTCTCATCCCATTGCTACTGGAGGATACGACCTGGTGGTTACCGCCGCAGCAAGTCCATCCCGCCTTGCGGCGGGCTCTGGTGAAAACCAGTAACCACTTAGAACCGGTCCTCTAATACAACCCGCGTTATCGCCTCACTGGTCCAGAGGATCCACTACCAGTCCGGCCGGTACGTGACAGACATATTGAAAAAAAAATCCATAAAATCACATTTGTCTGATTTTTAAAGAATTTATTTGCAAATTATGGATAAGTATTTGGTGAATAACAAAAGTTCATCTCAATACTTTGTTATATCCCCTTTGTTGGTAATGACAGAGGGGAAACGTTTTCTGTAACTCTTCACAAGGTTTTCATACATTGTTGCTGGTACTTTGGCCCATTCCTCCATGCAGATCTCCTCTAGAGCAGTGATGTTTTGGGGCTGTCGATGGGCAATACGGACCTTCAACTCCCTCCAAAGATTTTCTATGGGTTTGAGATCTGGAGACTGGCTAGGCCACTCCAGGACCTTGAAATGCTTCTTATGAAGCAACTCCTTTGTTGCCTGGGCGGTGTGTTTGGGATCATTGTCATGCTGAAAGACCCAGCCATGTTTTATCTTCAATGTCCTTACTGATGGAAGGAGGTTTTGCTCAAAATCTCACGATACATGGCCCCATTCATTCTTTCCTTTACACGGATCAGTTGTCCTTGTCCCTTTGCAGAACAACAGCCCCAAAGGATGATGTTTCCACCCCCAAGCTCCACAGTAGGTATGGTGTTCTTTGGATGCAGCTCAGCATTCTTTCTCCTCCAAACACGTTGAGTTTGAGTTGAGTTTTTACCAAAAAGTTCTACTTTGGTTACTTCCGACCATGTGACCTTCTCCCAATCCTTTCTGGATCATCCAAATGCTCTCTAGCAAACTTCAGACGGGCCCAGACATGTACTGGCTTAAGCAGGGGGACACATCTGGCACTGCATGATTTGAGTCCCTGGCAGAGTAGTGTGTTACTGATGGTAGCCTTTGTTACTTTGGTCCCAGCTCTCTGCAGGTCATTCACTAGGTCCCGCCGTGTGGTTCTGGGATTATTGCTCACCCTTGTGATCATTTTGACATCACTGGGTGAGATCTTGCGTCGAGCCCCAAATTGAGGGAGATTATCAGTAAGCTTGTATGTCTTTTATTTTCTAATAATTGCTGCCACAGTTGATTTCTTTACACCAAGCTGCTTACCTATTGCAGATTTAGTCTTCCCAGCCTGGTACAGGTGTACAATTTTTTGTTTCTGGTGTCCTTAGTGGAGATTGGAGTGTGACTGTTTGAGGTTGGTGACAGGTGACTTTTATACTGATAACAAATTCAAACAGGAGCCATTAATACAGGTAACGAGTGGAGTAGACTCTTAAAGAAGAAGTTACAGGTCTGTGAGAGCCAGAAATCTTGCTTGTTTGTAGGTGACCAAATACTTATTTTCCACCATAATTTGCAAATACATTCTTTAAAAATCAGACTATATGTGATTTTATGGATTTTTTTTTTTCATTCTGTCTCTCATAGTTGAGGTATACCTATGATAAAAATGACAGGCCTCTCTCATCTTTTTAAGTGGGAGAACTTGCACAATTGGTGGCTGTCTAAATACTTTTTCCCCACTGCACCCCCCTCTTTATTGAGTTTTTCGCATGGGTATTTATGCATCACATAAATACACACAACACATTCTTTGGTTTCCATGTAAATAGTGTTCAAAGTGGCACTTAATAGTTACAGAAATGAATAAATAGTATGATTGGTGATACTATGAATAAACAACAAGATATATACCAATAATGACAGTTAGAGAAGGTATTATTTCCTTTATTTATGTGTTATAAAAAAAAAAAGACTTCCCTTACGTCCTAACCAGCAGCACAAGTGGGGTGTTCTGCCCCTGTGAAGCTGGCAGGACGGTGGAATTTTTAATTCCGCCCAAGTAATTAAAGACTTAATTAGACCCCCATATAAGGCCTCCTCCCTTAGGCCACATTGCTTTTTTTCTGTCCTGTGCAGGCTCTGGTTTTTTAGCAGAGCCTTCATGGAGTTTCCCTTCCCCCTCTTTTATGTGGAGAAGGTTTTTTTTTCTTTTTCTCAGGGTTGCAGCTTGCTGCCCCTTTTTTCTGTCAGCCTGGGCGGCGTTTTTTGGCGCTGCCCCAGCTGAGTTTTTTTCAGACTCTGTATCTATGACCCCGGACTTCGGTCCGGGTTCGTAGATACAGCTTCCTTTCTTTGTTCAGGCGGCGCTGAGCGCCGCCCTCTATGGTTCAGGGATCCTCCGATCCCCCTGTTACTCGGGCATTCCGCCCTTACCTTCCAGCAGCGGCTCCGGTCCGCTGCTGTGTGCGGAGCCGCGGACCGGAAGTGCGTCATCTGACGACTTCCGGTCCGGCATCGGAGCCTTCTGGCGCAATGAGCGCTAGTTTTAACTATATTTTAACTTAATATATTAGTTATCTGCCCCTTCCAAGGTAGGGAAGGGGCTCAGAGCAAAAATGTTTTATTTTAGATCGTTTTTTAGATTTCGATCTGCTAGGTGCTCTGACTTCCTGGAGGGGCGGGGCTTATTTTAAAATTCCCGCCCTCTCCCCTATTTATGGCAGTACTGGCCTTCATTTGGCCTCTTGCTGCCTTTCTAGTTTGACTACACTTGTGTGGTTCCTGCTATTCTTGGGTTTTGTAAAAGAGCTTGTCTATTTTTCAATAGGTACTCTTTTTCCATTTGCGCTGCAATGGTAACAGTTCTGGTGTCTTTTCTAACCTTTTTAATTCCAGAACTATGTCCACTCCTCCGTCGAGTGATACACTTGCTGGTAGTCGCAAGTCTGCTTCAAAGAAGCGTCATCTGACTTGCGCTGACTGTGGTACTCCACTGCCTGATTCCTATGAATAGAACAGGTGTCCTGGATGTCGTCCACACGCTAATCCAGCTGAACCTACAGTCCAGGACATGTTCATCTGGATGAAGGAATTCATGGGATTCTATCAACGAGATCAAGAATTCCTTTGCCCCTAAGAGGTCTAGGACCGAGTCTGGTCCTCCGTCTGTCGTGGAGGATTCCGTTATGTCCGTGGGCGATCAGTCGGAACAGTCAGTAGAGGAAGTGATCTCTCCGCCTCTTTTTCCTGCGGAAAAGACGCAGAGATTGCTTAGATCTATCTTATCAAGGGATCAGGATGTTGATCAAGGGGAAGCCTCTACATCCACCTCTAGAGGACCTTTGGTTTTCAAAGTGGATGATACACTTAGGAAACTGATGAAAGCCGAGTGGAAGCACCCAGACAAGCCTGCTGTTGTTACCCGGAGGTTCAAGCTGATGTTTCCTCTATCAGAAACTGAGTCGGAATCCTTGATGCCACCGCCAAAGGTGGATATGGCTGTTAACAAGCTGTCCAAGAGGGTTCTAGTTCCTGCAGATGATGGCAGTAACCTCCAGGACCCCCTTGACAGGAAAGTGGACTCCCTTCTAAGACGCAACTATTCAGCAGCCTCAGCATCTGCCTCAGTGGCTGTCGCTTCAAGTGAGGTTGCGGACTTTGTCAAAGAACGCGTACAACGCATTCAGTCTGAGATTGAAAGTAATGTTGCTAGGGAGGATATTCTGGACAGCTTCAAAACGCTACTTCTCAGGGTAGACTTCTTATGCGAATCATCCCAACAGCACCTTAAACTTGCTGCCAAGTCCATGGCGCTCTCATCCGCAAGCAGGCGCCCCCTGTGGTTGCGTCCCTGGGTAGCTCACAATACCTCAAAGTTCAACCTCTGTGGGATGCCCTTTGAGCCTAATTGGCTCTTTGGGTCTGAGTTAGACCGAATCATGGAGGGTTTTGCGGATAAGAAAGGTAAATGTCTACCTGTACAGTCCTTTCGGGGCAAGGGTAGATCCAGGGGGGGGGGGGGGGGAGTTCCAGGGCCCTTCCAGATCCCAGAGACACCAGTCTACTCAAAAGCGTGGTGGAGGACGCGGACGCGGTAAAGACCGTAAGGCCGAGCTATGACTCTCCTCTAAGGTCCACCAACGTTTACCCTCTCCCTTTCCCTCGGGAAGTTCAGGTAGAGAAGCTATCTACCAATCCCCCTCCGGTCGGAGGACGTTTAAGTTTGTTTCTGTCAACCTGGATGCAAGAAATTCAGGATCCTTGGGTTCTGGATGTCATTCAGTCGGGGTACAAAATAGATTTCATCTCCCCTCCTCCAAGGAAATTTGTTTTAACAAAGCTACTTCCTCAGCCAAAACAGGCTGTTCTAGAGGACTCTGTCCTACAGTACGTGGGGAAACATGCACTAGAAGAAGTTCCCCCCGGCACCCAATATTTCTGGTGCCGAAACCATCGGGCGACTGGCGTATGATCATAGATCTTCGCTTTTTGAACCGTTTTATAAGGAAAAGGTGGTTCAGGATGGAAACCATTCGCTCAGTAGTCAGTATCCTGGACCCTCAAGATCTCCTGGTTACCATCGACTTGAAGGATGCTTACCTGCATGTTCTTATTTTTCCTGCTCATAGGAAATATTTGAGGGTTGCTGTCACCATAAACGGTATGGTAAAGCATTTCCAGTTCGCTGTTCTGCCTTTCGGCATCACTTCAGCCCCCCACACCTTTACAAAGGTCGTGGCTCCAGTGGTCTCTGCTCTCAGACTAAAAGGTCTAGAGATCATTCCTTATCTAGACGACTGGCTTCTAAAAGCCGCTACTCTAGACGTTCTACAGTCTCATCTTCATCTGGCTCTAGATTTTCTCCAGCGCTTGGGCTGGCTTATAAATTGGGAGAAATCAGAGATCAACCCGTCCACCTCAAGGAAGTTTCTGGGGTTTGTCCTGAACTCCTCTCAGATGACTCTATCCCTCACTCCAGAAAGGAAAGATCGAGTCATAAGAGCTGCTGAGTTTTTGATGGTCCCTCGCAAGGTTCCCATCAGAACTCTAATGAAGATGTTGGGTCATATGTCAGCGTCTGCAGAGGCAGTCCCCTGGGCCCTATGGCACCTCCGGCCTCTCCAAGATCAAGTCTTGAAGGTCTGGAATCGCAACCCCAGAGGGTTGGACAAAAAGAGCAACCTGTCGACCGAAGTCCGTGCGTCTCTCAGATGGTGGGCGAATCTGACAGATGGGAAGTCCTTGATTCAACCTCAGTGGATCACTTTAACCACGGACGCCTCCCTTCTGGGCTGGGGAGCCCATCTGGACGAGAATCCAGTACAGGGTACTTGGAACCCTCAGGAGAAACTTCTCTCCTCCAACATGAGAGAACTGAGAGCAGTTCGTCTAGCTCTTCTCCATTTCGCACCCCTTATTCTAGGGAAAGCGATAAGAGTTCGGTCAGACAACACCACTGTGGTGGCTTACATCAAAAGACAGGGTGGCACAAAGTCCCAAGTGCTCCTCAAGGAGACCGGACTAATTCTCTCTTGGGCAGAGCTCAATCTAACCCACCTTTCTGCAGTCGCGGGCTTCCGGTCCAAGGGGAATGGTCCCTGAATGAAGACATCTTCAGGAAGATAACCCTAAGGTGGGGTATGCCAGAGATAGATCTCATGGCAACTCGTCTGAACGCCAAGGTGAACAAGTTTTGCTCTCTTTACAAAGAGAACAATCCAGTGGCGATAGACGCTCTGTCCATTCCATGGAGGTTCAGGCTGGCCTACATATTCCCTCCACTTTCCATGATACCAAGGGTATTGATGAAAGTCAGGCAAGACCAGACCTCAGTGATTGCCATCATACCATTCTGGCCCAAGAGGTCCTGGTTCACCCAACTCATGAGGATGAGTCAGGGGTGTTATTGGAGGCTTCCCCACGTGCAGAACCTTGTGTCTCACAACACAGGCTCCTGCCTAGATCTGAGGAGACTCAATCTGACAGCCTGGAGATTGACAGGACCTTACTAAGTAGTGGGCTTCCTGCGGAGGTCTTGAGAACTATTGCACACTCTAGAGCAGAGTCTACAAACAAGGTCTATTCTAGGATAAAGAAGATTTTCGTTCGATGGTGTGCTACGAAAGAGGTAGTAACCTCAGATCCTCCTCTTTCTGCAATTTTACGTTTCCTTCAGGATGGCCTTGACAAGGGTCTTAGCCCATCCACTTTGAGGGTTCAAGTTTCAGCGCTCTCTGCCTTTTTAGACAGATCTTTATCACAAGAATCCCTAATCAGAAGATTCCTTAAGGGAGCTGAAAGACTTAAACCCACAGTTCTCAGACCCATTCCCAAATGGGATTTGACTATTGTTCTTAAGGGGTTATGCTCACACCCCTTTGAACCTCTGGAAGAAGTCGACTTTAGGTATTTGTCCCTTAAAGTCACCTTCTTATTGGCCATAACCTCAGCCAAAAGGATTGGCGAGCTTCAGGCCCTTTCGGCTTTCGAGCCTTATACGCTTTTTCTCCAGGATAGAGTCCTGTTGAGAATTTTGCCCACCTTTGTTCCTAAGGTCCCGACGTTCTCCAACATCAATCAAGCTATATCCCTTCCAGTTCTGTGTCCTAATCCATCCTCTCCCGAGGAAGCTGCTGACCATACTCTGGACATTTCAAGAATCCTCAGAATTTACATCTCAAGAACTGGAGAATTTAGAAGATCGGAGGACCTTCTTGTTTCCTTTTCTGAGAAGAACAAAGGTCTTAAAGCCTCTAAACCCTCTCTGAGTAGATGGATTAAAGAGGCAATCCGGGAGGCTTTTGTAGCCCAGGAGTTAGCTCCTCCTGCCTTTGTCACTGCCCATTCCACTAGGGCAGTCTCCACTTCCTTTGCAGAAAGAAAAGTTGTTCCTCTAGAACAAGTCTGCGCTGCTGCCTCCTGGAGCACGCATAATACATTTATCAGTCAATACAGGGTTAATGCCAAACGTTCGGAATAGTTGGCCTTCGGGCAATCAATCCTAAGTGCCACTCTGCCGTAGTCCCTCCCTATTTGTGTTGTTACTTGCTAAGTCCCCACTTGTGCTGCTGGTTAGGACGTAAGGGAAGCGTTAATTTTTAACGTAAATTTGTTTTCCCTTAGTCCTAACAGCAGCACACAAATTTCCCCGCCCAAATTGTTTTGTTTTACTTGTTATTAAGCAATGTGGCCTAAGGGAGGAGGCCTTATATGGGGGTCTATTTAAGTCTTTAATTACTTGGGCGGAATAAAAAATTCCACCGTCCTGCCAGCTTCACAGGGGCAGAACACCCCACTTGTGCTGCTGTTAGGACTAAGGGAAAACAAATTTACGTTAAAAATTAACGCTTACACATCACCATCCGGCGTTGTTCATAAGAAACACTGTTCTTAAAGGGGTTCTCCGGTGCTTAGACACCTTTGGATAGGGGATAAGATGTCTATGCACCGGAGAACCCCTTTAAGAAACAATACGATTGAGTAGGTGCCATATCAGATATGGCTGTAAATACTAGTGCTTGCTCCCCTCATGCATGATTGAAGGTTTGAGTAAATAGTTCCTGTGCATCCTACAACGCTAGATGAAGGCCATAAGCACTGAAAGTACTGCCATAGGCAGCTCACATGCACATTAGAGGGTAAGTGCAAGCGCAGAGTGTGAATATAGTAAGGCCTATCTCGCCCAATCAGGAAGGGTGAGATATGGAAACTATGATTGATCAGGGCTAATGGTAGTCATTGGTCCTGAGAGATGTCCCTTATTATTAACCCCTTAAGGACTCAGGGTTTTTCCGTTTTTGCATTTTCGTGTTTTTCTCCTCACCTTTTAAAAATTATAACCCTTTCAATTTTGCACCTACAGAATCATATGATGCCTTTTTTTTTTTTTCTTGCCACCTATTCTACTTTGTAATAACATCAGTAATTTTACCCAAAAATCTATGGTGAAAAAAAAAATAATAAAAAAAAGTCTGAGCGACAAAATTGAAAATAAAAATGCCATTTTGTAAATTTTGGGGGCTTCCGTTTCTACGCAGTGCATTTTTTTTGTAAAAATGACACATTTCCTTTTTTCTGTAGGTCCATACGATTAAAATGATACCCTACATGATTTTGTCTTACTTCTGGAAAAAAATCATAACTACATGTACGAAAATTAATACGTTTAAAAATGTCCTTTTCTGACCCTTATAACTTTTTTATTTTTCTCATTAAATTTCTCATTTTTTGTGCCGTGATCTGAAGTTTTTATCGGTACCATTTTTGCTTTGATCGGACTTTTTGATTGCTTTTTATAAAAAAATTTATGGTATAAAAAGTGACCATTTCCTGTGTTTGGACTTCTGCCAGACCAGCAGGAGTCTAAATTCTGTGCAAATTCTGTGCTCTGGACAAGTAGGGAGACACCTAGTGGCAGCTTTTTTAAAGACAAATAAAACAGAAAACTTCATTTTTTTTTTTAATCCCTTAACCCCTTAAGGACGCAGCCCTTTTTCACCTTAAGGACTGAGCCCTCTTTCGCAATTCTGATCACCGTCGCTTTACGAATTAATAACGTGAAAACGCTTTTACCGAATATTCTGATTCTGAGATTGTTTTTTTGTGACATATTCAACTTTATTTTGGTGGTAAATTTTCAGCGTTACTTGCATTCTTTTAAGGTGAAAAATCCCTAAATTTCATGAAAATGTTGAAAATTTTGCATTTTTCTAACTTTGAAGCTCTCTACTTGTTAGGAAAATGAATATTCACAATACATTTTATTTTTATTCACAAATACAATATGTCCACTTTATGTTGGCATCATAAAATGGACATATTTTAACTTTTTGAAAAAATTAGAGGGCTTCAAAGTAGAGCAGCAATTTTAAAAAAATTCATGAAAATTGCTAAATCTTAAATGACAGATGTTACAGAACTACAACTCCCAGCATGCCTGGGCAGTCCAGGCATGCTGAGAGTTTTAGTTTGGCAACATCTGGAGGGCTACCGTTTGGGCACCACTGTAACAGTGGTCACCAAACTGACCCTCCAGATGTTGCAAAACTACAACTCCCAGCATGCCCAGACTGCCTTTGGCTGTCTGGGCATGCTGGGAGTTGCAGTCCGGCCTTCCTAGTGGTTGCCATAGTAAAGATCACATTACTTTCACTTTCATTTCTCCCCCCCACTGTCGATTCTCCCCCCCTACCTGAGCCGTGATCTCCGCTGGATGTCTGCGATGATCGCCGGGCCCCACGCATCTGGTCCTCAGGTAAAGGCCTCCATTTTCTTCCCCCCCCCCCCCCCCGTTCTGCCCGACATCCAGGTGTGAGCAGAATGGGGGGTTTCCATGGCAACCCCCTATCCTGCGCTGCCATTGGTCAAAACTCAGTTCTGACTAGTGGCAGGGGATAGGAGGAGATCACAGCACTGCGACCTCACTCCTATCCCTTAGGCTGATAGGGGCTGTCACTGACAACTCCGATCATCCCTGTTTTCCGGGTGATCGGGTCACCAGAGACCCGATCAGCCCGGAATTGTAGAAAATTGCATGTCTGAATTGACATGCGATTTTCTCTGATCGCCGAAATGGGGGGGGGGGGCCTCAGGACCCCCCTGGGCGATGTACCGGGGTGCCTGCTGAATGATTTCAGCAGGCATCCTGATCCGGTCCACAACCGGCTAGCGGCGGTATCCATATGTCCTCAGTACTTAAGGACTCGGGATGCAGGGCGTATGGATACGCCCGGCGTCCTGAACAGGTTAATGACAAAGCCCATTTTCACCATAAGGACCAGGCCAATTTTATTTTGGCGTTTTCGTTTTTTCCTCCTCGCCTTCTAAAACCCATAACTCATTTATATTTACATCTACAGACCCATATAAGGGCTTGTTTTTTGCGTGACCAATTGTACTTTGTAATGAAACCTCTCATTTTACCATAAAATGTATGGCGAACCCAAAATAAAAAAATTTTTAGGGAGGAAATTTAAATGAAAACCAAGATTTTGCACATTTTGGAGGGTTTTGTTTTCACACTGTACACTTTATGGTAAAAATGACACATGTTCTTTATTCTGTGGGTCAATATGATTAAAATGATACCCATGGCTAGATACTTTTTTATTTTTGTACCGCTTAAAAAAAATCTAAAACTTTTTGTACAAAATCAGTAATCTTAAACCGCGCTATTTTGACCACCTATAACTTTTTCATTTTTCCGTATATAGGGCGATATGAGGGCTCATTTTGTGCGCCATCATCTTTACTTTTTATAGATGCCACATTTGCATATATAAAACTTTTAGATCATTTTTATTAATTTTTTTTAATAAAATGTGCTAAAAAAGCAGCATTTTTGGACTTTTTTTTTTTTTTTTTTTACGATTACGCCAATCACTGTACGGGATCATTAACATTATATTTTGATATTTCTGACCTTTACGCACGCGGCAATACCAAATATGTTTTTTTTTTTTGTTTTTTTTTACGCTTTTTGGGGTAAAATGGGAAAAACTGACAATTTTCATTTTTATTGGGGGTGGGGATTTTTCACTTTTGTTTACTTTTTATTTTTACATTTTTCAAATATATTTTTTACACTTTTTATGTCCCCAAAGGGGACTATCTATAGCAATCCTTTGATTGCTAATACTGTGCAGTGCTATGCATAGGACACAGCACTGCTCAGTATTATCGGTGATCTTCTGCTCTGGTCTGCTCGCTCGCAGACCAGAGCAGAAGACCCCGGGAGACGGCCGGAGCCAGGTAAGAGGACCTCCGGCCGCCATGCTGGATGATCGGATCGCCGCGTCAGCGCTGCAGGCGATCCGATCATCCAATCAAAGTACCGCAATGCCGCAGATGCCGTGATCTGTATTGATCACGGCATCTGAGGGGTTAATGGCGGACATCCGCGCGATCGCGGATGTCGGCTATTACGGGAGGGTCCCTGGCTGCTGCTAGCAGCCGGAACCTGCCGTGTATGACGCGGGCACCCATCCGATGCTCGCGGTCATACACAGGACGTAAATGTACGTCCTGGTGCGGGAAGTCCCGCCAAACCAGGACATACATTTATGTCCGTGGTCGTTAAGGGGTTAAAACAAAGTATTTTAGAAATATTTTTTATTTACCATAAGGAGTGCAATAGCAAACAGTTTTAATGAGAGTGCCCATTTACGGAACCCTTATGGATCGGTTAGTTTGAATCCACTCCCACCAGTATGTCATCATAAGAGCTTATAAAACCTCTGCATGGTATTTTAGCGATTATAAGCCTGCTACCTCTATAAAAAGCCTCTAAGCATGGCAAAACATGTCGAGGTGGGCTGTGATACTATTATTGCTATTGATACTAAATTGAAGATAATGGGCCTCATTTACTAAGATTGTCGGGTTTTTACTAGTGGGAAAAGTTGTTTCAGACATGCAGGATTCCTCTGTATTTACTATTGGGAAAAGTCGGGAACATTTTCTGACCAGCTTTTTCTAGGTCGATATTTCCAGCCATTTACCCACAGGATTTTCTGTGAATTCCATAGTAAATCCGGCGGGTTGTGAAACCACGCCCCTTTTGGCCCACCACGCCCCCTTTTGCACCAGACCACGCACCTTTCTCTGGTTTGTCGGGTTTTTCAGGCACACACTGTCGCACACTGTCGCACACTGGCGCAGACATGTCTCAGACAAAATAACCAGACAAAAACTGGTCGGTTTCAGCTTAGTAAATGAGGCCCAATGTGTCTTCAAAGACAGTCTTCCTAGCCGGCAGGCAGTGTTGTTAGTATCCATAGTTTGCAGTTAGAGAGACCACACTGGTTTCTAATGGTGTACTTGTCCTTTTAGTTTTTGTATATAAACACTAGGGGTTCTCCACTGGAAAACATTTTTTTTTTTTTTTAAATCAACTGGTGCCAGAAATTTAAACAAATTTGTAAATTATTTCTATTTAAAAATCGTAATCCTTCCAGTACTTATCAGCTGCTGTATACTACACAGGAAGTTATTTTCTTTTTAAATTTCCTTTCTGTCTGACAACAGTGCTCTCTGCTGACACCTCTGTCCATTTTAGGAATGTTCCAGAGTAGGAGCAAATCCCCATAGCAAACCTATCCTGCCCTGGACAGTTCCTAAAATGGACAAAGGTGTCAGCAAAGAGCACTGTGGTCAGACAGAAAGGAACTTCCTCTGTACTTTACAGCAGCTAAGTAGGAAGGATTAAGATTTTTTAATAGAAGTAATTTACAAATTTAAATGATTAAAAAAAATGTTTTCCAGTGGAGTACCCCTTTATTAAAACTTGTGGGAATTGGATTAATTTATGAATGGTAAACAAATGTGTGTGAGGGCAGCTCGATAGTGCTACCTGATAAGAGATACCAAGCTTAACCCCTATGGCACAAATATGTGCCTAGAAATCAAGAAACTACAGTAAAAGGGTCCGTGTTCCTCTAACTGGCTCTCAGGGAAAATGTAGGAGGATCTATATACAGTATGTGAGTTGTCAATAGAGTGTCCTATACACAAATTACCCTATTATTCTTCAAAGTTGTGAGATACTTATAAATAGGGATGTTGCGAACATAACATTTTTGGTCCGCGAACTTCCGCAAATGTTCGCGAACCGGGCGAACCGCCATTGACTTCAATGGGCAGGCGAATTTTGAAATCCACAGGAACTCTTTCTGGCCACAATAGTGATTTAAAAGTTGTTTCAAAGGGACTAACACCTGGACTGTGGTGTGCCGGAGTGGGATCCATGGCAAAACTCCCATGGAAAATTACATAGTTGATGCAGAGTCTGGTTTTAATCCATAAAGGGCATACATCACCTATTATTCCTAAATGGTTTGGAATAATGTGCTTTAGCCCCCACATAGAGCCCCCCTTTAGGCATCACATAGTTAGATTCCCCCTTTAGACAGCACATAGATTCCCCCATATTAGGCAGCACATAGTTAGAGCCTCCCTTTAGGCATCACATAGTTAGATTCCCCCATGTTAGTCAGCACATAAGATTCCCCCATATTAGGCAGCACATAGTGGGATTTGAACCCAAGGCCCCAGCACTGCAAGGCAGCAGTGCTAACCTCTGAGCCACCATGCTACCCTTAGCATACATCTAATATCCACGGTTGCTAAAATGGACAGAGATGTCAGCAGAGAGTACCAGAAAAATTAGGCATGTACACATGGATGAAAAATGTGGTATTGTTGCAGCTGCTTCTGTAGCAGCAGCCAGAAAAATTGCAGCACCATAACAAGTGCAGCAGCAGAGGCCAGAAAAATTAGGCATGTACACATGGATGAAAAATTTGGTATTGTCACAGCCGCATCTGTAGCAGCAGCCAGAAAAATTGCAGTACCATAACAAGTGCAGCAGCAGAGGCCAGAAAAATTAGGCATGTACACATGGATGAAAAATTTGGTATTGTCACAGCCGCATCTGTAGCAGCAGCCAGAAAAATTGCAGCACTATAACAAGTGCAGCAGCAGAGGCCAGAATAATTAGGCATGTACACCTGGCTAGAAAATATGGTATTGTTGCAGCCGCTGCTGTAGCAGCGGCCAGAAAAATTTCCGTTTGTTTCGCCAGGCAGATAGTGCCCTAAAACATTGCGGCTTGAATCCTAGTTGATGGCGGATAAGTCACGCAAGTCATCCGGCATTCAGAGTTCAAATACAGCAGCCTGTGGACCATTTTTAGCCCAAGGCAGCTCATCTGATCAGGCCTTGTTCAGTCAAATGTATCGCCCAGTGTCAGTCCCTTCGGGATCCATCCCTCATTCATCTTAAGAAAGGTGAGGTAATCCAGACTTTTTTGACCAAGGCGACTCCTCTTCTCAGTGGTGGGGCTGTATACAAAAATACAAAATCAGAGCTTCCTATTGGGCAGTATGTTTGTACTAGGTGGAAGAAATAGGTGGATATGAATGATGATCTCACCTTGCAAGGTTGTGTTGGCACACAACAACCTTGTGGACGTCTTGTGGACGTCTGCCATAATCATTGATAAAGAGGTGCAAGACCTCGAAACGCGTCTGATACTGCAATAAAGAACACTTTTAAATAACTGAGACTCACCACATCTTTATTCCATCTACGGTTGGCGCCGAACATCCCGGGAACCTTTTTTCCAGACCCCGCAATCCTCTTCTCAGTGACAATACCTCCTGCTGCACTGAAGGTCCTTTCTGACAGGACACTTGAAGCGGGACAGGCCAGAAGTTCGAGCGCAAATTGGTAAAGCTCAGGCCACAGGTCAAGCCAGCACACACGAGGTCAAGGGGTTCATTGCTCCTCAGAGTGTCGATATCTGCGGTTAAGGCCAGGTAGTTTGCTACCTGTCGGTCAAGTCGTTCTCTGATGGCGGACCCCGAAGGGCTGTGGCGATGCGTAGGACTTAAAAAGCTCTGCATGTCCTCCATCTGTACAGCATCCTGTCCTTGCCGGCGTATTTGTGGGAGGAGGAGGAGGATTACTTTCACCTCTTCCCCTGTTAGATCCCTGTTGTACTGTGACATGACCCTTATACGCTGTGTACAGCATACTTCTTAATTTATTTTGGACCTGCTGAATCCTTTCCGCCTTGCTGTAATGCGGAAACATGTCAGACACTTTATGTTTATACCGGGGGTCTAGTAGGGTGGACACCCAGTACAGGTCGTTCTCCTTCATCCTTTTTATACGAGGGTCCCTCAACAGGCACGACAGCATGAAAGACCCCATTTGCACAAGGACGGATGCCGAGCTACTCATGTCCCGTTCCTCGTCCTATGTGATGTCAGGGAAGGTATAATCTTCTTCCCCCCAGCCACGTACAACACCACGGGAACCAGATAGGTGACAAGGAGCACCCTGGGATGCCTGCTGTGGTTGGTCTTCCTCCTCCTCTTCAAAGCCACATTCCTCCTCTGACTCCTCTTCCTCACAATCCTCTTCCAGCGTTGCCGCAGGTCCAGCAAGCGATGCTGATAAGGCTGTTTCTGGTGGTGATGGTGTCCATAACTCTTCCTCTTCACGCTCATCTACTGCCTGATCCAGCACTCTTCGCAGGGCATGCTCCAGGAAGAAAACAAACGGTATGATGTCGCTGATGGTGCCTTCGGTGCGACTGACCAGGTTTGTCACCTCCTCAAAAGGACGCATGAGCCTACAGGCATTGCGCATGAGCCTCCAGTAATGTGACAAAAAAATTCCCAGCTCCGCAGATGATGTCCTAGCACCCCGGTCATACAAATATTCGTTGATGGCTTTTTCTTGTTGGAGCAGGCGGTCGAACATTAGGAGTGTAGAATTCCAACGTGTCGGGCTGTCGCAAATCAAGCGCCTCACTGGCATGTTGTAGGAACGCCTGAAAAGGCCATACACCTTTCTGGACTGCTTCAGGACATCCTGTGAGCCTGGGTACTAGAGCACAAAGCGTTGTACAATCAGATTACACACATGTGCCATGCAATGCGCAGTGTAGGTGATATACCTGCCCTGACCATGCTTTGCAGACCAGGTATCAGTGGTCAGAGGGACCCTTGCCCCTACACTGTGTGCCAGACATACCATAATTTTCTTTTGCACAATGGAGTAAAGGTTGGGGATTGCCTTTTGTGCAAAAAAAATTCGTCTGGGTACCTTCCACTGCGGTGTCCCAATGGCTACAAATTTTTTAAAGGCCTCAGACTCCACCAGCTTGTATGGTAAAAGCTGGCGGGCTAGCAGTTCCGACAAGCAAGCTGTCAGACGCCGGGCTAGGGGGTGACTTTGAGACATTGTCTTCTTGCGCTCAAACATTTCCTTGACAGACACCTGACTGTGGGCAGATGAGCAGGAACTGCTCAAGGCGAGAGACGGAGAGGCCATCAAGGAGAGGGGGCAAGGAGGGCAGCAGTGGTTGACCTGGCTGAAGATGCTGGACCAGGAGTAGGATGGTGGCTTTGACTTTGTGTGCTGCTTGTACTGATGTGTTGATCCCATAGGCGTTTGTGATATGACATCATGTGCCTTTGCAAAGCAGTTGTGCCTAGGTGGGTGTTGGACTTCCCACGACTCAGTTTCTTCTGGCACAGGTTGCAAATGGCCTCGCTGTTGTCAGAGGCAGACACACAAAAAAATGCCACACTGCTGAGCTCAGCGATGACGGCATTCTGGTGGTGGCAACAGAATACGTTGATTGGCGTCCCGTCTGGCTGACCCCGGGTGCCGATGCATGCTGTCTGACTGTGCCACTAGCTCCTTGCGATGACCTCCCCCTGCTTCCAACTCGTCTCCTCCTCCCCATCTGAACTTTCCCCCTCTTCTTCTCTTCTAGCGGGCACCCACGTGGCATCCACGGACACATCGTAATCATCAACACCTTCACCGCTATCTGACACCTCAAGAAAGGTAGCAGCAGTGGGTACAACATCATCATCACACCGTACGTCCATGTGTGTAATGCTGCCTGACTCAGACATATCCCTGTTAACTACATCCTCTGGCAATAATGATTGCGCATCACTCATGTCTTCAAACTGATGTGTAAATAACTCCTCTGATGGATCAAGTAAAGCTGCTGTGGTGCTAGTGTTGGTGGTGGCGGCAGGCGGGCAAGTGGTAGCATGAGAGTTGCCCGAAGCTAAGCTAGAGGAGGAGGACAGTGCCTCAAGGTTCCGAGCGGCAGCTGTAGTTGATTGGGTGTCTTGTGCCAGTCAACTAAGTCCTCAGAACTTTGGGGGTTCAGGGTACGTGGCCTCTGAACACTGGCCATTCAAGGGCCAAAGGGAATCCCAGCACCACAAAGGCCCCTGCGGGTGGCCTTCCTCTGCCTGTAATTTCTTTGGTTAAATTTGTACAACTGTCACACCTAATGTGATTTGCACTAGGGTGTCACAATTTGCCCTGCAGGCAAAAAAAAAAATGGCAACTGTGACATGAACTGACAGTGACCACAGATTTTATTTAACAGCCAAAAAAGTTTTTTTTTTTTTTTAATTTGCACAAGTGTCACACCTAATGTGATTTGCACTAGTGTGACAATGAGCAAAAAAGCTTGCCAGCAGAGTTCCCTTTTTATGCAGTGGTCCCCAACCAGGGTGCCTCCAGCTGTTGCAAAACACACGGACTGATATATTTCAGCCCTTTGAATACTGTAGTAGTTAGTTGCTTGAAGGAACTTAAGTTTTATACTGGAGTACACCTTTTAACCAGCGGTTCCCTTCCAACCAGGGTGCCTCCCGCTGTTGCAAGACACACGGACTGATATCTTTCAGCCCTTTGAATACTGTAGTAGTTCGTTGCTTGAAGTGATGCCTTGTTGGATCTGATCATTTCCAACAATGCAGAGCTGATTGGTAATGTAACTGTGCGGGAAAACCTTGGTAATAGCGACCACAATATAGTTACTTTTGACTTAAAATGTAGAAAACAAAGACAGACGGGGAAAGCAAAAACAAATAACTTTAAAAAGGAAAATTTCCCTGGGCTGAGAGCTGCACTACAGGACATAGACTGGGGGGAGGTGTTCTCAAATACTGATACAGAAGGTAAATGGGACATCTTTAAATCAACTCTAAATAACTATACAGCTAAATATATACCAAAGGGGAACAAATATAAACGATTAAAACTAAATCCTACATGGCTGACAAATGAGGTTAAAGGAGCAATAAACAACAAAAAAAATAGCATTCAAAAAATTCTAATCTGATGGATCAGCGATAACATTTAAACAGTACAAGGAGCTTAATAAAATCTGTAAAAATGTAATAAAAACTGCAAAAATTCAAAATGAGAGACAGGTGGCCAAAAAAAGCAAAACTAATCCTAAATATTTTTTTAGATATATAAATACAAAAAAACCAAGGACAGAGCATGTAGGACCCCTTAATAATGATAATGGGGAGGTTGTCACGGGCGATCAAGAGAAGGCGGAGCTACTGAATGGGTTCTTTAGTTCTGTATACACTATGGAAAAAGGAGCTGACATTGGCCAGGTCATTGCTGGTAATACATCATATAATGTACTGAACTGGCTTAATGTAGAGATGGTACAAGGTAAGTTAAGTAAAGTAAATGTAAGCAAATCTCCAGGGCCGGATGGACTACACCCAAGAGTTCTTAGAGAGGTAAGTTCAGTAATATCTGTACCCTTGTTCATGATATTTAGAGATTCTCTGGTGTCTGATATTGTGCCAAGGGACTGGCGCAAGGCGAATGTGGTACCAATCTTCAAGAAGGGCTCTAGGTCTTCGCCAGGCAATTATAGACCGGTAAGTCTAACGTGCATTGTGGGTAAATTGTTTGAAGGACTTATAAGGGATTACATACAGGAATACGTAGGGGATAATAGTATTATAAGTGATAGCCAGCATGGGTTTACTAAGGATAGAAGTTGTCAAACCAATCTAATTTGCTTTTATGAAGAGGTGAGTAGAAGTCTTGACAGAGGAATGGCTGTGGACATAGTGTTTCTGGATTTTGCCAAAGCGTTTGATACTGTCCCTCACAGACGTCTGACAGGTAAGTTAAGGTCCTCTGGCTTGGAAACTTTAGTTTGTAACTGGATTGAACACTGGCTCATGGATCGTACGTACCCAGAGAGTGGTGGTCAATGATTCGTACTCTGATTGGTCCCCGGTTATTAGTGGTGTACCCCAAGGTTCAGTACTGGGCCCGCTGCTGTTTAATTTATTTATCAATGATATAGAGGATGGTATTAACAGCTCTGTTTCTATCTTTGCAGATGACACCAAGCTTTGTAGCACGGTACAGTCTATAGAGGATGTGCATAAGTTACAAGATGACTTGGATAGACTAAGTGTCTGGGCATCCACTTGGCAAATGAGGTTCAATGTGGATAAATGTAAAGTTATGCATCTGGGTACTAATAACCTGCATGCATCATATGTCTTAGGGGGGATTAAACTGGCAGAGTCACTGGTAGAGAAGGATCTGGGTGTACTTGTAGATCACAGACTACAGAATAGCATGCAATGTCAGGCTGCTGCTTCCAAAGCCGGCAGGATATTGTCATGTATAAAAAGAGGCATGGACTCGAGGGACAGGGACATAATACTCCCCCTTTATAAAGCATTGCTACGGTCTCACCTGGAATATGCTGTTCAGTTTTGGTCGCCTGTTCATAAAAGGGACACTGCGGAGTTGGAAAGGGTGCAGAGACGCACGACTAAACTAATATGGGGCATGGAACATCTTAGCTATGAGGAGCGATTAAAGGAGTTACAATTGTTTAGTCTTGAGAAGAGACGTTTAAGGGGGGATATGATAAACGTATATAAGTATATAAATGGCCCATACAAAAAATATGGAGAAAAACTGTTCCAGGTTAAACCCCCCCAAAGGACGAGGGGGCACTCCCTCCGTCTGGAGAAGAAAAGGTTTAGTCTAAAGGGGCGACACGCCTTCTTTACTGTGAGGACTGTGAATTTATGGAACGGTCTACCTCAGGAACTGGTCACAGCAGGAACAATTAACAGCTTTAAATCAGGGTTAGATACATTCCTTGAAAAAAATAACATTAATGCTTATGCAGAATTATAAAACTACATCCCTTTCCCTTATCCCCTTACACCCTTCCCTTCAATTCCCTGGTTGGACTTGATGGACGTATGTCTTTTTTCAACCATACTAACTATGTAACTATGTAACTGACAGTGACAACTTATTTTATTTAACAGCCAAAAAAAGTTTAGTTTTTTTTAATTTGCACAACTGTCACACCTAATGTGATTTGCACTAGTGTGACAATGAGCAAAAAAGCTTGCCCGCGGAGTTCCCCCTTTAAGCAGTGGTCCCCAACCAGGGTGCCTCCAGCTGTTGCAAAACACATGGACTGATATATTTCAGCCCTTTGAATACTGTAGTAGTTAGTTGCTTGAAGGAACTTAAGTTTGATTCTGGAGTACCCCTCCCAACCAGCGGTTCCCTCCCAACCAGGGTGCCTCCAGCTGTTGCAAGACACACGGACTGATATCTTTCAGCCCTTTGAATACTGTAGTAGTTAGTTGCTTGAAGGAACTTAAGTTTGATTCTGGAGTACCCCTCCCAACCAGGTAAGGTAGGTAGGAGGGTCTAGAAGGGAGGGACTGCTGCTGATTGGCTGTAATGTGTCTGCTGACTCTGACTCACAGGGTCAAAGTTTACTGTAATGTTAAAGTATAGGGGGCTGATCGAACTTCACATATGTTCGCCCAGTGATGCGAACGCGAACATGCTAAATTCGCCGGGAACAATTCGCGACATCTCTACTTATAAACCAATTGAATTTAATAATGATAGCTAAAATACACTTTAAAATAAGGTGCCTCTACAGGGCAAGTTGCAGGGCCCTTGCAGTTAATCTGTAATCCAGAAAAACCTTAAAATTCTCATAAAGGAATAAATAAACAAATAATGACCCAAATCTAACTCCACCACTATGTTGGAAACAGAAAAAATGACTTTCAATCTATTCAACTTACCAAGTCCACTGTAAATAGCAAATGGCAAACACATCAAGTTCGTTTGTAGGGATGTAATAAATACAGCACTTGTCCACATACAATGTAACTGATTTAACGGGGGAATCTCAGTTAGCAACTATGCTATAAATAGTTCCTGGTATTTTTCAACCCGCTCCTGTGGAGGGATAAGCCATCCTCTGTGGGAAAAAAAAAAATCTATCTAGCAAACTAATTCTGTATTTAGGAGAGCAGCAAAGATGTCACTCTGCTATGCACCCATCATTGGTCATTCGCTGCTATGTAGAGATGACCCTCATCGCTCTCACAGTTACCCACTGTGGTTCTGCACTCCATGCGAAGCCACTGGCAGACCGATGGTACAGCCGAACTCGGGTAGGGAGAGGTCAGTTGTAGGCTTCTTCCTGATAGTGAGAGAGCGGTGTCCTTATTGTGTCTTTAACCCCTTAAGGACCACTGTTTTTTCTGTTTTTGCACTTATTTTTTCCTCCTCACCTTTTAAAATCATAACCCTTTCAATTTTGCACCTAAAAATCCATATGAGGGCTTATTTTTTGCGCCACCAATTCTACTTTGCAGTGAGATCAGTCATTTTACCCCAAAATCTACAGCAAAATGGAAAAAAAAATCATTGTGTGACAAAATTTAAGAAAAAATGCCATTTTGTAACTTTTGGGGGCTTCCGTTTCTACGCAGTACATTTTTTGGTAAAAATGACACCTTCTCTTTTTTCTGTAGGTCCATACGGTTAAAATAATACCCTACTTATATAGGTTTGATTTTGTTGTACTTCTGGAAAAAATCATAAGCAGGAAAATGTATATGTTTAAAATTGTCATTTTCTGACCCCTATAACTTTTTTATTTTTCTGCATATGGAGTGGTATGAGGGCACATTTTTCGTGACGTGGTCTGAAGTTTTTATCGGTTCCATTTTTGTATTGATCGGACTTTTTGATCGCTTTTTATTCACTTTTTCATTATATAAAATGTGACCAAAAATATGCTATTTTGGACTTTGGAATTTTTTTGCGCGTACGCCATTGACCATGCGGTTTAAATAATTATATATTTTTATAGTTCGGACATTTACGCATGCGGAGATACCACATATGTTTATTTTTATTATGTTTATATATTATTTATATGGAATTTGGGAAAAGGGGGGTTATTAAACTTTTAATAAGGAAGGGGTTGATGTGTGTGTTAAACTTTTTTTTAACCTTTTTTTCTTTTACACTTTTAGTCCCCTTAGGGGACTTTTAGGAGGAATCATTTGATTCCTCATACAGATGAATGGGATTACATACAATCCCATTCATCTGTGTGCTCTGCGCTCGATTGATAAAGCCTGGTCCTGCCAGGCTGTATCATTCAGAGAGCCAGAGCCGACACAGGAGGAGAGGTAAGCCCTCAGGCTACCTCAGTAGTGGATCGCTCCCCCGCGATCGCGCTGTGGGGGAGCGATCCACCCTACTGGACCACCAGGGACTGGATACAGGCACCTTTAGACGCCGCTGTCAGCTTTCACTTGTGCACTGGCCCTTCAAATCTTAGAGAGCTGGCGCGCGCGCGCCCTAAGGAGCGGAGCCGCGCGCGCCAGGACGTGACAGCCGGGGACCGGGACAGGTGAGTGACTTGGGATGCGATTCGCGAGCGGGCGCGTCCCGCTATGCAAATCGCATCCCCGCCGGCAATGTCAGTGCAGCGCTCCCGGTCAGCGGGTCTGACCGGGGCGCTGCAGAGAGAGGAATGCCGCGAGCGCTCCGGGGAGGAGCAGGGACCCGGAGCGCTCGGTGTAACACTTATTTTTTGCGCCACCAATTCTACTTTGCAGTGACATTAGTCATTTTACCCAAAAATCCATGGCGAAACAGTAAAAAAATTCATTGTGCGACAAAATTGAAGAAAAAATGTCATTTTGTAACTTTTGGGGGCTTCCGTTTCTACGCAGTATATTTTTCGGTAAAAATAACACATTATCTTTATTCTGTAGGTCCATTCGGTTAAAATGATCCCCTACTTATATAGGTTGGATATTGTCGTACTTCGGAAAAAAAATCATAACTACACGCAGGAAAATTTATAAGTTAAAAATTCTCATATTCTACCCCCTATAACTTTTTGATTTTTCCACGTACGGGCCGGTATGAGGACTAATTTTTTTTTGCGCCGTGTTCTAAAGTTTTTATTGTTACCATTTTTGTATTGATCGGACTTTTTGATCGCTTTTTAGTAATTTTTTCATGATATAAAAAGTTACCAAAAATACACTATTTTGGACTTAGAAATTTTTTTGCGCGTACGCCATTGGCCGTGCGATTTAATTAACGATATATTTTTATAGTTCAGACATTTCCACACGCGGCGATACCACATATGTTTATTTTTATTTACACTGTTTTTAATAACAAAAGGGGGGTGATTCAAACTTTTATTAGGGAAGGGGTTAAATGACCTTTGTTAACTTTTTTTTCACTTTTTTTTTGCAGTGCTATAGCTCCCATAGGGACCTATAGCACTGCACACAATGATCTCCTATGCTGATCCCTGCAAAGACATAGGTTTGCACGGATCAGTGAGATAGGGGCTCAATTGCTCAAGCCTGTAGCTCAGGCTTGGAGCAATCAATCGCCGATCGGACGCGACCGAGACAGGTGAGGGGACCCCCGCTTGCGTCCTAGCTGATCGTCACATGGCGATTTTATCGCGATGTCCTGATCAGCCTGACTGAGCTGCCGGGAAGCGTTTACTTTCGCTTTCAGACGCGGTGGTCAACTTTGATCACAGCGTCTGAAGGGCTAACAGCGCGCGGCACAACGATCGATGCCGCTCGCCGTTTTAAACACCGGGACCAGGCGTAGGGTGTACAGGTACTCCCTACGTCCTTAAGAGGTTAAATGTCTGATGGGGGTTATCCCACTATTTATTATGTGAAAATGTAGGTAACTTGTAAACTATGGACTGAATTCCCCATTGTGCGGGATAAAAACTGGAATGGAATATGCAATAGGAAATGCACTATTTAGGAGTAATTTATAGCAAGTGAATATGAGAACAGCGTTAATTATACTAAGTATACAAAAATACTAAAAATACAAAATACTAAAATATAAGTAAAAATAAAAAGCAATAAAAGGGAATGAAAAAACTAGAATTTATGCTTGAGGGTATCAGTGTACAGTTATTCATGGCATAAATCAGTGTGTATACATATAGTACCGTACTTATGGTGTAAACGGAGGGTGAGTACAATTGCCTATAAGTTGCACTATCCAAAACATGAAAATACAATTATAATCAGTGCAACTATGTGAAGGGCAGAAAAAAATATAATAATGAACATGAAGAATGACAATTTAATGTGAGTGTAATGTGGAACAAGCATAATAAGGAATATCGTACTGTCAAAATGGAACAAGCATGGTAAGGATAATAGCTTGTGTTGAAACATGGGATTTACACATGCTATAAGAAGAATATGATAAATAAGAATAGTTTAAGAAAAATAATTAGAAATGAAGAACGTGCTAATCTGTATCTGACAGCCGTCACTCGTTGTTGGAATGTGTGTATCACAACAAGCCCTACGGGGGATAAGCCTCATCTTTGATCTTATTGCTCTCCTGTTGATCTATTGTGGGATTCACCATTTACAGGAGTATCTACTCCCTTTACTTACTTGATGTTGGATATTATGCTGCAGTTTGGTAGTGACCTGTTGTGCCTGAAGCTCCCCGGCATGATAGGAGCTTCAGTTTTGCAACAGCTGACTAGGTGATTGTTGGGGTCCCAGCAGTGGGATACCCACCGATCACCTAATAGTAACTGGAAACCGGAGTGATGGGGATCCGGCACTTGCAGGACTAGGGCAGTGTATAGGAGCGGGGAATGGTGTTAGTGCAGATGAGGCAAAGTCTGGATGTCGGCGTTTCACCTCAGCAACAAAGTAAAGCAAAATAGAATCCAAACGAGATTGCACTCACCATCCACAGACTTTATTCAACAGAGTGTAGGCATATATAGCCGGAGGCGGGGGTACACCGGGTGTGCCCCTGCCTCCACCTGTATATGCCTACACTCTGTTGAATGAAGTCCTTGGATGGTGAGTGTAATCTCTTTTGGATTCTATTTTGATCACTTACTAGTTTTTTTTTGTTAGTTTTTTCCCTCCTTCCCCTGGATTGCTGCATGAATGCCTTGTAAAATTGGGTGAATGAATAGCAAGATGAAAAACTGAGACAGCCATAAGAAAGAGAAACATTTTAGTATTTATTTTTTTAATCATTATCAATCTGAATGTTATTTTTGGTTAATTTTAGTGATTTATTTTATCATTTCATTTAACATCACATTGTTTCTAGGAACGTTCTTCGTCATGTGCTGACACCTGTCTCACTGGATTTAGAAGAGCTTTAAACCAAAGAATATACTGCTGCCATTCATGTGCCCCTTGCCCTGCTGGGGAATATTCTAATAAAACTGGTGAGATACATACTTCTTTTTGTACTCATAATATACATTAGCTATAAATAAATACAAAAACAGATCTTTGTTATAGGTTTCACAGTAAAGAGGTAAATTCATATGCCCTCACCTCTTTGTTTTTATTTAAAAAAAATAATAATAATTTCCCTTCCACTTCCAAATGACGGATCTATTTTGTGTACATAAAATAGCAATGAAATACATTTGAATCTGTGGTTATTAAAAAAAAAAAAATAAAAAAAAAAATAAAGAATTGTAGAAAATTCCAAGGAGGTGAATACTTATGCAAGGCACTTTAGTTGAAATAACTTAAAACAACAAACTATTTAGGGTTGGACGGGATTGTAATGCAATGGTAAGCAATGGCTATTACAGCAATTGTCTGGAATCTATATTTATGAACGGTTTGCTGATTAACCCCTAGCTAGGACCTCACTGCTAATGATTGACAGCGGTGATTTTGCCACTGCCGTCATTACACCTTAGATGCCGTGATCAATGTTGATCACTCGATCACAAAGTCTAAAGAATTAATTTCAATTGCCTGTAGCTCAGTGGTGCTTATCGGGCCCCAGAAAATGATCTCGAAGGTCCAATAAGCGGAAAAGGGGGAAGAAAATCTGCTTTCCCGCCTCCGGCCACCAAATAGCCTTTCCAATGATGCAACCTGACAGAGCTTGGCTGCATCAGTGGAACGCTGATATCACTGCTCAATGCTATGCAAAAGCATAGCATTGAACAGTAAATGGAGTCTAATGATTTGCATGTAAAAGTCCCCTATTGGGACTTAAAAAATGTAATGTCAAAATTTTAATATAATCCTAATAAAAATAATTTAGCAAAAAAAAAAAAAAAAACTTATTTGGCATCACAACGTGCGGAATTGTGCAAATTTTCAAAATATAATGTTTATGATCCCACATGGTAAGAGGTATAAACTTGAACATTTACCTGACATAAATGCTGGTTTTTGGTCACTTCTATTATCAGAAAAAAATTTATGAAAAGTTATAAAGACTTCAAATCATGGAGTAAAAAAAGATCATCCCTCAACTAAAGTTGTACATTAATAGAAAAACTATATACTGTAAATTAGGTATCATTCAAATCCTATTGACCCACAAAAAAAGAAACCATGTAATTTTTACCATAAAGTGCACTGCATAAAACAAAACCCCCCAAAATAGCAACAATTTGGTTTTCTTTTCAATTTCCTCGAATAAAGAATATTTTCTAGGTTGTGTCATACATCTTTGATAAAATAAAAGGTGTCCTTACATAGTACAATTAGTCACACAAAAAACAAGTCCTCATATGGATCTGTGGATGGAAACATTAGAGTGTCTCTTAGAAGGCGACAAGAAAAAAAGAGAAAATGCAAAAATGAAAATTTGCTATGTCCTTAAAGGGTTATTTATGAACATCATGGTGTATAAAATGTATTTACTGTTGTCTTTTCTCCACTATATGTCTTTTCTTTTAGATGCAGATAAATGTGAACAGTGCCCAGAAGATGAATGGCCGAATTTAGGAAATACTGCTTGTGTGAAAAGATCAGTTGATTTCTTATCTTTTCAGAATTTACTTGGATCATTGTTGACATCACTTATTGTCCTATTATTTATTTTGTCAATTATCATTCTAGTTATATTTATTAAATATAAAGAGACTTCTATAGTTAAAGCCAATAATAGAAATCTCAGTTACACCATCCTTATCTCACTCATGTTGTGCTTTCTATGTTCTCTATTGTTTATTGGTAATCCAGACAACATGACTTGTTTGTTACAGAATATTATTTTTAATTTAGTTTTTGCTGTTGCTGTTTCTTCTATTTTGGCAAAAACCATCACTGTTCTAATTGCCTTTAAAGTTACTAAACCCAATAAGAGATTCACAATACATATTAGAAAATTTTCCCGTGTGTTTATTATATTTTGCCTTATAGGCGAATTTGGTATCTGTGTATGCTGGATACAGTTATATCCTCCATATTCTGATAGAGATTCAGTGTCTAAACCTGGGATTCTTATATTACATTGTAATGTAGGTTCTCATGTGATATTTTATTTAGCTCTCGGTTATAACAGTTTCCTTGCACTCTTATGTTTTCTTGTCGCTTACTTTGCAAAAAAGTTGCCCGATAGATTTAATGAAGCTCATCACATCACATTCAGCATGTTGGTGTTCTGTAGTGTATGGATCTCATTTATACCGGCGTATATCAGCACTAAAGGCAAATACATGACGGCCGTGCAGGTTTTTGCCATCTTAGGATCAAGTGCTGGACTCTTGGGATTCATATTCTTCCCAAAATGTTTTATTATATTATTTAGACCTGAATTGAATGTCAAAAAAACCCTGTATATTAGAGGCAACTAGTGCTCTTTATTACTTTGTAACTCTTTAAAGATGTCATAGACATTTATTATGTAGCATTCTAAGGGAAGACTACCTAAAAGTTGGTATGGTTGAGCTGCTTTGCATATACTCCCTGGGTTTAACAAAAATATATAGTATTTGTTGCTGGGTTTAACATTTCTAGCACTGAGAGTAAAAGTTGACTAGTAGGCGAATCACCCCAAAAACAAAAATATCCCTCAAATTTTTTTTAGTAGCTAAAATATGTTTAGTAAAGGAATTGTTGGACAGTGTAGAGGACTGAGCACCCCTGTCATGACCTCTGCCAGTAAGAATGTTGGTGGCAGGACCAGCATCAATTGGACTGGTAGTGGTGAGATTGTAAGGCATCATTGTGGATATGCTGAGAGGAAGCAAGGAGCTCATGATCAAATATCAGAAGTTCATAATGAGAGGAATGGGGGGGGGGGGCGATTAAGAGCAGGGGCACAGTCGTGTGGTAGTGTACTTATTTCTTAATGGTAACCTGCCTTGTTGAAATTCTTTTCTATCTTACCAGATGCAGAAAACCAGGCACAGTGCTGTCTCTGAAAGAAGATGGTAGGCATAGCCAGTGTCTGAGTTTAGGAATATTAGCTCTTCATAAGCACATACAGAGGCATCACATGACCTGGCTACAAGTATTACTAGTTCACCACTTCCTGCTGTCCACTGGCTAAAGCTATTACTAGTCCACCAATGCCTGTTGTCCTCTGGCTACAGCTATCACTAGTTAACCAATGCCTGCTGCCCTCTGGCTATTGCTACCAATGATGCCTGCTGACAATAACATGCATATTGTGTGCATAGGGGAAAGAGATGAGTAAAGGATACCACTCTCTAAGACTTGCCACGGTCTTCCAACAGTACACAACTGTCCAATGGGGGTCCACTCTCCGCTTCCAGCTAAAACAATGCTCCATTACCTCTGCCAGCACTACCCCTGCAAGAGGCAAGAGCAATATCAACATCTTCACGTTGGATTAAAGCAGTATCAGCATCTTCATGTTGGATTAAATTATGACAACGTTTTTAAACCCGGTATTCCTACATGACATGAATTGTTACCTAAGGGATGTACTGCTACTACCTGCCAGGCCTACACATAGACAACCTGCCATGATCCCCAAAAAGGAAAATTTTTAATCATTATTAAAATTTTCAAAACATTTTCAAGTGATTTCTTTACTGTGTACAGGTTCTTCAATATCCTGTTGCACTTTCCAAAAAGGGTTTCGTATATGTTTTTTTTAGGTTTCAATATTTACAAAAGCAATTTCTTTGCTGTCTACAGTTTAATCAATATTCTGTTTTTCACTATTTTGAGACACTGTCTGTTGCCCAGACGCATTCTGTTGCAACTCCTAAAAAAAGGGATCATTTTTGAAACACTTGGAAAGATAGAATTATTTACTTACCGATAATTCGGTTTTCTTGAGTCCACCATGACAGCCCACATGAGAGACGGTCCCATAAAACCCAATAGGAACAGGAAACAGAAAGGGTTAAAAGCCCCTCCCATCCGTCACCTTCCCCAGTGTTTTACAAATTAAAAAGGGACACCAGAAAAAGTAATGCCAGTAGAAGAAAACAACCCCAACAACAACAAAAAAAAAGGGAGGGAAATAATGCATCTGTAGTCACAATGACTGGATCTGACAGCCAAAGGACCCCTTTCTTTAGGTTTGTGGCTTCCAACCACCAATTTAGAGACCTCACTATCCCAGGGGGTTAATGTGAATTTTTTGTCTAGCGCCAGTTGAGATCTGTTCCATACAGAAAGAGTCTGAACCTGAAGCTGTCTTGAGTGGAATTGAGCCCATTTGACCGCAGGAATCATGGAGGTCATAGACCCCAACACTGACATTGCTTCTCTCATGGACACCAGTTTTGATTTTTGAAATAAGCATGCCTAAAAAGATCTTTCTATGGGATGGAAGAAGATCCGATTTTTCTAGATTGACAATCCACCCCAAGTTCTGGAGATGCTGTATTACCAGATCCAATTGAGATAGGAGAAGATGTTTTGAGGAGGCTGTCATCAGCAGGTCGTCTAAATAAGGGATCAAAATTATATTTTGTAGACGAAGATGTGCTACTACCTCCACCATTATCTTTGTGAATAACTTCAGAGCTGATGAGATTCCGAAAGGAAGACACTGTTACGCCGAGCGCTCCGGGTCCCCGCTCCTCCCAGGAGCGCTCGCAGCGTTCTCTCATTCGCAGCGCCCTGCTGACCGGGTGCGCTGCGATATTACTCCCAGCCGGGATGCGATTCGCGATGCGGGACGCGCCCGCTCGCAATGCGCATCTCGGCTCCCGTACCTGACCCGTTCCCCGTCTTTGTTGTCTCTGCCATTTAAAGGGCCGCTGCGCCACTGATTGGCGCAGCAGGCCTAATCAGTATTCTCACCTGTGCACTCCCTATTTATACCTCACTTCCCCTGCACTCCCTCGCCGGATCTTGTTGCCATTGTGCCAGTGAAAGCGTTTCCTTGTGTGTTCCTAGCCTGTGTTCCAGACCTCCTGCCGTTGCCCCTGACTACGATCCTTGCTGCCTGCCCTGACCTTCTGCTACGTCCGACCTTGCTCTTGTCTACTCCCTTGTACCGCGCCTATCTTCAGCAGTCAGAGAGGTTGAGCCGTAGCTGGTGGATACGACCTGGTTGCTACCGCCGCTGAAAGACCATCCCGCTTTGCGGCGGGCTCTGGTGAATACCAGTAGCAACTTAGAACCGGTCCACCAGCACGGTCCACGCCAATCCCTCTCTGGTACAGAGGATCCACCTCCAGCCAGCCGAATCGTGACAGACACACAAATTTGTAATGGAAGATTTGATCCCCTATCTTGACCGCAAACCGGAGATACTTCTGATGCTCTGGGTGAATAGGTACATGGTAGTATGCATCTTTGAGGTCTAGGGTAATCATTACTGCATTGGGAGCTATCATGGGAATCACTGTTTTTATTGATTCCATTTTGAATCTTTTGTAGGAAATTAATTTGTTCAGATATTTTACATTTATTATCGTTCTGAACGACCCATTGGGCTTCGGGATCAGAAAGAGGGAAGAGTAGTGACCCTGACTCCTCTCCGATGTCGGAACTTGAGTGATAGCTCCCAAATGCAGCAGATTTTTTACCCCCTCCAGCATTCTCTCTTGCAGGAGAGGGGAAGGTTGAGGTGGGAGGGAGGAAAACTCTATCTTGTATCCTACCCACAACAGGTTTAGGATCCAAGGGTTTGTTGTTACAGATTGCCACTGAGGTACAAAATGCTTGAGTCTTCCTCCAACCAACCAGCAGTCATTGCTTTTTGGCAGTTTGAGAGGGATTGAGGAGGAAATCTTTACCTTTCCCCCCTTTGGGGTAACTCCACCTACCCGTTTTTCCTTTACATCTATAATTTGACCTTCCTTGGGGCCGAAAAAAAGTTTTTGCAGGTTTTTTAGCTTTTTCTTCTGGAAAAACTTTATCATCCACGGCCTTTCCTAAAATATTTTCCAAAAAGGCCCAAATATAGATTTCCCTATACAAGGTATGGCACAAAGTTTATTCTTGGAGGTGGGATCCCCTTTCCAAAACTTTAGCCATAAAGCTCTTCTGGATGAATTTGATAAGGCAGTGGACTTAGCCGCCATTCTAACAGATTCAGCCGAAGCATCTGCCAAAAAAACCTGCCGCCATTTTTAACATGGGTGCAGAAGCCAATAAGTCCTCTCTAGGCGTTTTATTCTCAATGTGTTCTTCTAACTGAGAAAGCCAGATAAAAAGAGCTCTAGCTGCACTAGTAGCTGCTATGTTCGGGTTCAAAATGGCGGTAGATGCTTGCCAGATTTTTCGTAATAGACCATTCATTTTTTGATCCATGGGGTCCTTGAGTTGGCATGAATCCTCAAAAGGAAGAGATGTTTTCTTTACCACTTTTGATAATTGGCAGTCTATTTTAGAAATGTCATTCCATAATTCGATGTCTTTTCCTTCAAAAGGCAATCTATTTTTTATTTCCCTGGAAATTTTAAATTTCCTTTCAGGGTCCTGCCATTCATCCAGAATCAGACTTTTCAGATTTTCATGGATAGGGAAAACATTTTTTTTTAACCCGCCAAACATTTGATCCTGGATGGACGTAGGTTTATCAACCTCTTCCAACCCCATCACACCTCTGACTGCCTTGACCAAAATATCAGTATCCTCTGCTGACAAAAAATATTTTACATTTTCCTTAGGTGGAACGGAAGACACTTCGCCCTGTTCCCCCCTTCAATATCTGATCTGGAGACAAGATCATCCTCCTCTGAATCAGATATATCCATAATTTTTGCTTTTTTAGCAGGAGGAGCATATTGAGATGGAACTACGGGGTAGTTACTAGGTGGAAGAAAGGCGGCAGTACCAATTGCATGAGAGGAGGCAGACGGTAATTTTGGATAAGTATTAACATCCAAAGGAGCCATTAAATGAGAACCAGATGGCGTTTCATAAACACCAGGATTTTGAAGAGGATTAAAATTCGCTAAAGAAGCCTGAATTTCTTGGCATATAAGCGACCTCAAATCCTCAGAAGATCTCAACTTTTCCTCTTGTACCACTTTAGAAATGCATTTTTTACATAAGGATTTTCCTTTCTCTGGAATTTTAGCTAGGCACATAACATATTTCTTTTTTAGGTTTCTGAGAGGGTTCCTTGTCTCCCTGAAAGAGAGAAGGGACCCACTAAGTAAAAGAGGAAACATATCTTTGCAGCCCTATATCCATAAGCAGGAAAGATATTACTTACAGAGACCAAAGGAACAGGCTGCTCCGCAGAATCAGCTCTGGAGGAAGCCTGAGAGTCCATGGTTAGAATAGAAACACAGCACAGACACAGTGGAGACGCTGGTTCCCTACCTTTAGGCTCTGCAGTTTGAATTTTGGCACCCCGTGACGTCACTTCCGGTCCATTGCATCTCCGTACTGCCCGGAACCAAAGTTTCTTGCCCGGTTCCCAGGGGACCACGTACGCTGCTGCACAAGGACGCAGCCGGCCAGGAAGTGCCACCAGAACTCTGCTACAGCACGCCCGCCGCATACAGAGCTCCGGTAACTCCCAGCGACATGCGGCCTCAGAGATGTGGGAAGCCTGCGCGCGAAGCACAGGGATCCCGGGACCAGACGAGGGAAGGTCGCACTAAAGAAAGGAGGCCTTCCCTCCTGTACAGGTACATAAACCCCCTCAGGAGCGCATATCCTGTACTCCCGGAGGCAGGGGAAAGAGGACCTCCGCGACCATAGGGCTTTCATAGGGGAGGGAAGCAGCAATAGCCCCAGTCCCCTAGCCCAGGGAAAAAAATTAAAAACAAAAATAAAAAAAGTTTAACCCAAAAATAGGAGCCCCATGAGGCTCAGGAAAATAATAGGAACAGGAAAACACTGGGGAAGGTGCCGGGGGGGAGGGTCTTTTAACCCTTTCCGTGTCCTGTTCCTATTCGGTCCTATGGGACAGTCTCTCTCATGTGGGCTGTCATGGTGGACGATACCTCTTTGTGTATTTTAACACTGACAGACATCTGCCAACAAAAAGGAATACTTTATGCAGCTTTATTTCAATGTAAAAAAAAAAACATACAAAATCCACTAGAGCAGTTTGTTTTTAAACAAGCTATTTGTTACCAGGGATTACTGCATGTCACCACAACATTGACATTGACTTAGATTTAAAACCACTTTAAAATTACTTAAATACATTCCTAGGTGACCCTTAAGGGTCTATTAACATGGCAGAATTTCAGCATGGGGAATTCCACACAGATTCCACCTCAAATTAAAGCCCAATAGACTTCTATTGGATTCCGCACTACCATTCACACTTCTGAATTTCAGCATGCGTATTCCGCACGGATTCCACACCAATTCCGCACAAGCCAGAAACCACCTAAATGAATGCAGAAGCGGAATTGGTGCAGATGTGTGGAAATTCGTTCTTTTGATTGGACCCAAAGGCTATGTTCACATGTCAGAATTTCTCTGCCGAATTCCACTCGTAATTCTGGGATTCTGCTGCGCTGTGCACACAGCGGAATTTCTGTGACAGATGTTTCCGGCACGGAAATTCTGTTTTCCATGTCTGCAGAAAGAATGAACATGTTTATTCTTTCTGCGGACACTACATGCAATTCACAGCCGTTTATGAGATGTTTATGCCTGCAGTTTGCAGAATGTATGCTTAGAGATTATCTGTGCTGACATTCTGTAGTGCATTCCTTGCGCAGGTCCATTCTGCGCAGAATTTCTGTGCCGGAAACATCTGACACGGAAATTCCGTCATGTGCACAGCGTAGCAGAATCCCGTTGCATTCAATGGGACTCTGCTGCAGTGGAATCTCCGTGCAGAATTCCAATGTGGTATTCTGCATGGAAATACCGACGTGTGGACATAGCCTTACAGTGTTATACATGTGCTTTGAAGTTTATTTCAAAAAACATTTTTTCCAAAATATGGAAAGTTCATTCAACTCCACTAGGATTGACACACACCAGGTTTAAAAAAAATAAAAAATAAATAAAAAACACACCACATGAATTATCCTCATTATCCTTTTTATTAACCCCTTAATGACAGAGGATTTTGCATTTTCATTTTTTTCCTCATCACCTTCTAAAAATCATAACTCTTAAAATTTTGCCCCTAAAAATCCATATTATGGCTTATTTTTTGCTCCTCCAATTCTACTTTGCACTGACAGTCATTTTACCCAAAATCCACGGTAAAATGGGAAAAAAAAATCCTTGTGCGACGAAATGTAAGAAAAAATGCAATTTTTTTTAACTTTTGGGGGCTTCTGTTTCTACGCAGTGCATTTTCTGATAAAAATTACACCTTCTCTTTATTCTGTAGGTCCATACAGTTAAAATGATACCTTACTTATATAGGTTTGATTTTGTCGTACTTCTGGAAAAAATCATAACTACATGCAGGAAAATGTATATGTTTAAAAATGTCCTCTTGTGACCCCTATAACTTTTTTATTTTTCCACATATGTATGAGGGCTTATATTTTTGAGCCGTGATCTGACGTTTTTATCTGTATCATTTTTGTTTTGATTGGACTTTTTAATCGCTTTTTATTCACTTTTTTTTATGGTATAAAAAGTGACCAAAAATATGGTATTTTGGAATTTGGAATTGTTTTACATGTACGCCATAGGCCGTGTGGTTTAATCAACTATATATTTTTATAGATCGGACATTTATGCATGCGGCGATACCACATATGTTTATTTTTATTTACACAGTTTTTTTTTAATTGGGAAAAGGGGGGTGATTCTGACTTTTATTATGGAAAATGATCTTTATTAACACTTTATTTTTTTTGCAGTGTTATAGCCCCCATAGGAGACTACACTGCACACACTGACCTTCTACACTGATCACTGCCAGGCAATAGTCAGGCATTGATCAGTGTTATAGCCCCATCGGAGAGGCAGGTAGGGACTCTCCTGCTGTCCTGCAAGCTGTTCGGGACACTGCGATTTCATCGCAGCAGTCCCGAACAGCTCCACTGAGTTAACCGGCAAAGTTTACTTTCACTTTAGAGCGGCGATCAAATTTGATCGCCGGGTCTGAATGGTTAATAACGGGTATCACCACAATCGGTGATGTCCGGCATTAGCCACGGATCCCGGCCGTTGATGGCCACCAGGGATCGACGTGATATGACGCAGGGTCAGCGTGTGACCCCGCGTTCTATCATGGGAGCCCGGTCATGACGTATGTATACGTCATGTAGCGGGAAGGGGTTAAATAAAAATGAAATTTTCTTTCATCTGTTCTTGGTCTTGAAATAATCAGGACAAAAGAAAAAAGAAGAAAACTAAAGGAAAAAAATCCTCCAACTACCATCATCCTAAGACTGACCATGCATGATTTAAGTAGTAGTTGTGCAAGATGGGGCAGAGCTTACAGCACAGCAGAATCAGATTTGCTGTGAGGCAAGCCCTAACCAGCCAAATAACCGAATAAATAAAAAAGTGAGGTAATTTTATTTTTTTGTAACCAGCCAGATACAAATCAAGCAGTAGCAGCCTAGTGTTACCAGGGTGGCAAGGGCCATTTATTGTGGCCCCTTCTCAACCTACTACTACCAGCCTGCTACCGCTACCGAAGTCTTAGGGTGTCACTTTTCGAGGCTGCAGGCCTGTGGGTACCTGGCTCTTCCTGAAACCCCTGGTGCTATTGGGTACAGAGGTAATAATTGGGGGTTAGTGCTCTCCCTTTTATGGGCTAACACTAAATTTTGGCTAAGTAGTGGTTGCCATCCATCAGGCAGCTTCTGCTACGAACCCAAAATAAGTATGAAGAAAAAAATGCACAAGGTTTTAAAATGAACTTTTTTTTAAAAAAAAACCAATAATACCCTAAGTAAGAAAAAAAAATCTTTGTTCACTTCTTGTCCTGAAGTATTCCTAGTCCTCTTCCAGGAGAGAAAAAAAGTTAGTAAAAATAAATAATAAAATAAATGAAAAAACAACCATACTTACCTCTCAAGAGTCTCCCTGCAGAAAGATATCTGATGCAGAGCCAGAAGTTTCTGAATCTATCTGGGAAACCCTGTACATGTCGGCAATTAGACACCAATAGATGGAGCTGGCGAACACTGACACCTACTGTATATCCCAAGATGTCTAACAAAACAATAACATAAGAGAATATTTGGTGCTCAAGATCTAATTGATTATGGATAAAACAAGATAACAGATTAAACAGTTAAAAATATATTTTATTAATAAAAACATATATATTTTCTGGTAAGACACAGGGTCCTTGTGACCAGAGGTAAAATAGAATAAAATAAGATTATGCATTAAAATGACATAAAATATGAGACTAGTAGCAGAAAAATTATGTTTCAAATTAAAATGTACCAGAATAGTCCTTCTGTGTATACAGTACCTGTATAAAATTGCAGTGAAATACTTAAACAATCATTATAGCCCAAGGCTGAAGGGTTAGAGATGCAATATCAACTGTAGGGATACAGAGGACACAAATAGCACTGTAGTTGTTAATTGATGTTGAGTAATATATCAACTTGTTAGTCTAAGCACACTAAGTATCAGTGAAGTGGCAGACTATATCACCTGTTGGTAACATATGATACAAATACAAAAGTCTGTATCGATAGGAAAGGCCAGGTAAAATTAGCAGCAGATGTATATGTAGAACACAGTAAGTGTCATTAAGATAAAAAGTCACAAAAAATAAATGTGCACATTAAGCCGGCAAATCCCTTCCCTCTGCATGTGATTCACTGAATTTAGCAGAGGATCTTCTGGGGGACATATCTCAGGAAATACTGGACATATATAAGTAAGTGACCCCTCGTTGGACTCTTATTCACCCACACTATAACCCAGTTCATGGGTTAACAGGCTGAGAGTTTTCCTTTAAAGCATCCCCTGCTGTGTGTATGTAGTATGTGCACCAAAGTGAATAGTTCCTAAAGTTCTAAGGGTTTAGTTTGCATAATATTACTTAGAAGACATTTGGTGGTTTCTCTAGGGGTCTAATATGGAAGAACCTAGGGCAATAAGGTTTTTGGCATTGCAGTAAGGAAGCACTGGCTCTGACCGAATGCCCATAAAGATCTACTTACCAACCTCCTTCCTGGGGCCTCTTCTTCTGTAGCCTCTTCTCTAATGATGATGTCACTAGAGGCGGAGCTCCAGACGAGAAAAATCAGGAACAAGGTTGGTAAGTATGGGTCTGTTCACATTGTGCGTTTCTAGCATGCCTTTTTGTTTTAAAAAGGCATGCTAAAAATGTGTAATGTTAACAGACTCTTTTTGGTAGTGCATTCTGAAATAGGGAGCCCCCAGCTGTTGCTAAACTACAACTACCATCATTTGCAGACAGACTGTGGTCTTTGGCTGTCTGAGAAGGATGGGTGTTGTAGTTAAGTTGGAGCTGGAGGTTCGATGTTGCTAAACTAAAATTCCCCTCATTTCCAGACAGTCTTTGACTGTCTTGGAATGAGGAGGGTTGTAGTTTAGCAACAGATAGAGGCTCCCTGTTTGAAAATACACTGCATTATGGGCGCTGTCCCCTAGGGAAGAGGGCACTATCTGTACTAACCCATTTTTTTGTGCTTTTATTTTCTTCTCATTTCAGATCCGTCCCATCATTTCCAGACAGTCTTTGGCCTTTGGCTGTCTGGAAATGATGGTTTTGAAGTAACATCTGGAGGCTCACTGTTGTTAAACTACATCTCCCCTCATTTTCAGACAGCCTTTGGATCTCTGTAATAAAACATTTTTTAAATGTGTTGTGTTTTTTTTATTAATTAATTTACGGGGAACCACTCACTTTTTTTTCTTTAAATAAATAAGTGTGTGGTTCACAGTATTTTTACTTTCAGCCAGATATAAACCCAGCAGCAACAACCTGACATAACCAGGATGGGCAAGGACCATAGTTATTGGCCCTCCTAGTTACTGGACCTAGTTATAGGCCCAGGAGCGTAATTTTTTATTCTGCGGGCCTGTTGGTACCCCTGTGGTGGTGGGTACCCGGGTAATAATTGGGGTTAGCTAGCTGTTTTGTGGCTAAGGCTAAGCCCCAACTTAGTAGTGGACTCCGTCTATGAGATGGCTTCCACTACTAAGCCTGTATAGTAAATAAAAATAAAAAAAAACACAACACATTAAAAAAGCCTATGGCTGCCTGGCAACTACTTCTATTAAAAAATCTTAATCCTTCCAATAGTTATTATCTTCTGAAGTTTTCTGTCTAACTGCTCAATGATGATGTCATGTCCCGGGAGCTGTGCATGATGGGAGAATAGCCCCATAGGAACTGCACAGCTCCAGGGACATGAGTCATCAGAGAGCAGTTAGACAGAAAACAACAACTCAACTTCAGAAGCTAATAACTATTGGAAGGGTTAAGATTTTTTTAATAGAAGTAATTTACAAATCTGTTTAACTTTCTGGAGCCAGTTAATAAATAAAAAAAAAGTTTTGGCCTGGAATACCCCTTTAAGCTCACTGTGAATGATGGGGTTGTAGTTAGGCAACAGCTGGAGACTTGCTATTGCTTAACTACAACTCCTATAATTTACAGACAGCCAAAGGCTGTCTTGGAGTGATGGGGTTGTAGTTTAGCAACAGATGGAGACTCACTGTTGCAGAACTACAATTCCCGTCATTCCCCAATAGCCAAAGATTTTGGCTGTCTTTGAATGATTGGGGTTGTAGTTGAACAACAGATGTAGGCTCACTGTTGCTTAACTACAACTTCCATCATTCCCAGGCAGCCTTTGGCTGTCTGACAATGATGAGGTTATAGTTAAGCAACAGCAATAGGCTTGCTGTTGCTTACCTTCAACTCCCATCATTCACAGTCAGCCTTTTCATTCCAGGCTGTGATGTCCTTCTTTGGTAGCTCCACCTCTAGTAACGTCATCATTAGAGACGAGGTTACCAAAGAATATGGCCGGACCAGAAAGCAGGTCAGTATGCAGATCTTTGGTATACAATATACAGTGAAGGCTAAATAATGTATACAAGCCTCTCCCCCTACAGAGTTAATAAGTACTGCTCAGCTCGCATTCTGCTCAGCCCAGCAAGGAGTTAAGCAAGTCTAGCTGGGGGCACAGCTCGTGGGAACCTGGCAATTTTCAAAAAATTCGGCAAGCCGCAAACCCCCCAAAGTTCATATGGAATCTGGATTTAGGGGTCTCGGCTTGCTCAACTCTATTCTTGATGAACTCCAAACATCCTGTGTGCAGATAGGAGACATTTTCAGACAGACAACCATCACCGAGGAAGAGTGCATGTGCTCAAAATGTGTCTGTGGTATGGTCGGTTTTACCTGTGTCCAGTGATCTTCAATAAAGCTTTTCATATCACAAGTGGTGGATCATCATTCTTTTAGTCAACCATCACTGCAGCACTCCATCAGTCTGGGCTGGATGGCCGAGTGGCCACCTGGAGTTTACAGAAAGCAACTTAAGGACTCTTACACTGTAAGAAACAGTGTCTAAAATAATCATGGCTACTAGATTCTAGGCAACAATTTATTAGTAGTATGATATTTTGTCAATTGTGGGGTCAAAGATCAAGGTTGGTTGCATTGGAGCTATATTATAATCATTTATATTTGTCTACCATCCTGTAATACTGTATATTTTATTTCTATTACTAATGTTATCCATTGTTGTCCATCCTACCTTTTTGCCACTTTTTATCTTTGTTTTTCACGTAGTTTGCCTTGTCTCTAATAAAAAACATTATTCAGAGTTTAAAGACACTTAAGTAATATAAAATAAAAGCATATTCTGTCTAAATGTGCCAGGAGGAATTGTTTTCTTTCCATAAATAAATAGCATACCAATATAATAAATTAGATGCAAGATTATGAATATGTGTATATTTATTGTAATTCAATAATACAATCAAAAAATTCTAAAGAAAAGCATCTAATATGGTAATTAAAGTGCAGAGTTAGTAGAATATATTACACACCCCTCAGTCCTTATGTATGGGTTAAAAAAAAAAAAAAAAAGAGAAAAACGTGGGCCTAGTGTAACACAATGCATTTACAAAATGCCCTTTAGAGGACACAGGGTGTACATGCAGGTCCTGAGTCCTTTCAGGAAACGATTGAGCTTCATAACCGGTCACAGTTGCTATCAGATCAGCAGCCAGGACCCCGGCTAATGACTGACGTTGCCAAGCATTAACCCTATAGATGCAACAATCAAAGTTAATTGTACAAGACAAAGAGAAACAAAGCCGCACATCCACCATTTGTATTTTGATCTACTTGCTTCTCAGCATAATTTAAAAAACTAACAGGTTGTTAGTATACATCCACACCAGTGTCCACCAGTGTGAACACTTACCAAATGCTCCCTACCAGAGGGCTGGGAGAATGTAAGGAGGAAACCCTTATGCAGTCCCCTGCTAATTAAAAATGACTGGGCTGACTGGGTGGAGTGGAGTGCTGGCCATGGAAGATGGGAGAGTCTACAAATGTACAACACAAAGAGAAACATAGCCGCACATCAACCATTTATGTTTTGATCTACTTGCTTCTCAGCATAATTTAAAAAAATGAACAGGTTGTTAGTATACAAGCCCACTCACCACGTCAAGGCCACCTTGTGAGAGTGGATCGACCCCAATCAAAGTTAATTGCAGCATCTGAGATGGTAAAAAAGCATTGCTAGCTAGCTCAAGGAGCTGATCAGGACCATCGCGGCAAATTCCCTACCTGTCTCCGTCCCAACCGATCGGTGCTCCAATACAGCAGGCAGCCTGTACTAAGGGAATGCTGATAACACTCAATCCTGAGTCAACAGTGAAGCCAGGCAGTAGAAAATGCAAGTCAAATGCTTGGCTGCCTAACTAGAGGTATAACCAGTAGACCAGTAGCCACTGATTCACTGAGCGGTCAATTCCTCTGTATTGGAATAGAGAGGAAGCAGCATTAACATTGGGTAGAGATGAGCGAACTTTTGAAAAGTTTGGGTTGTCAGGCTCGCCGAACTTCCAGAAAATGTTCAGTTTGCGTTGAACTAGTTCTCTGTGAACTGACAATGAAATAAGCCTCAACACTAAAATGAAGCTGCATAAAGTATACCTGGTTGTTGGCAGATGTCTACCAGTGTTAAAATGCACACATAGGTATGACCACTTCCAAGTGTTCCAAAAAGTATCCCTTTTTTGGAAATCATGGGTTGTGTATGTGTAGGCCTTGCTATTAGTAGCAGCAACAAGGGTAATGGTGGACTGGTGGTAGGTGTAGCCAACATACAACAAGCAGTGGGGGACTAGGAGTTTTAGTAAGCAGCGGACAGCAAGAAATGGTGGACTGGTGGAAGTGTAGTAGTCAGCGGACAGCAGCAAGTGGTGAACTGGTGGGAGTTTTAGAAGGTAGCAGTCTAAAGGAGATGGCAGATTGGTGAGAGTTGTAGTAGCCAGTGAACAGCAGGCAGTGGTAGACTGGTGGAACTTGCAGTAGCCAACATAAAGGACAGAAGTCAGTGGTAGACCCATAGGAGTTGTAATAGCCAGAGTACAGCAGGAGGTAACAGACTAGTAAGAGCTGTAATAGCCAACATGGGTTGTCCTGTGTATGTGCAGGCCTGGCTGGTAGTAGCAGCAGAAAGAATGATGGTGGATTGGTGGTAGTTGTAGGCAGCATACAGCATGCAAAGGCAGACTGGTGGGAGTTATAGTAGCCAGCTTACAGCTGGATGTGGCAGACTGGTAAGAGTTATAGTAGCCAGCCTACAGCAGGAGGTGGTGGACTGCTGAGTTTTAGTGGTGTTGTAGTGTGGGGGTTGTAGTAGGCAGCAGATAGCAGGAGATGGTGGATCGGTGAGATTGGTGAGAGGTGTAGTAGCCAAAGAACAGCAGGCAGTGGAGGATAGGTGGGAGTTTTAGTAGGCAGCGGACAGCAGGGGTGATGTAGTACTTTCTAATCAGTGCCATTTACCACAGGTGGTTTCAATTTCTTATTACTCCATGCCTGATTCATTCAAACAAGCAAGTTTTTTCCATGATCTGTATATAAATCTAATGAATCTGCCTAAAGAGTCCCCTAAGGGGACTAATAAAGTTTATTTTCATTTTTTATACAAAAAACATGTAAACATAATTAAAAAACTAAAACATGTTTGGTATTATCATGTGTATAGTTGTCAGAATTATTGAAATATAAAATTGTTTTTCCTGTACGGCAGTAAATGGAGTAAATGTAAAAAAAAAAAAAACACCAAACCAAAAGCAGTGTTTTTGGATTGCATCAAATCCCAGAAAAACTGAAGTAAAAAGCAAAAAGTCAGATCAATACAAAAAAGTTTGGTATTGCTGTTAGAGATGAGCGAATCGAAGTTGACAAACCCAAATTCTTTACGAATTTCATGAAAAATTCGATTTGCAACGAATACGAATATCGCCGCGATTCGATCGTGCGAATTGCTTCATTAAACTCCATTTTACAGCGTTCCAGGCTATTGGAGACCTAAATGGCGGATCCACATGTGAGTACATGGGGCAGGGGATTATGGGAGGGCGGGAAACAGCGGCAGGAATGAAGGTAGACGGGCTGACCCTGAATCATATGTGAGATGCAGCCTATCAGTGTTCACTGACCCCTGTGATGTCACAGCCCCCATATAATCGGCGGCCATCTTGCCTCTCTTCATTTCATCTATGCACTCGGATAGAGAGGACGGGACTGCGTGTGTGGGAATAGCTCATACCACAGCGTTACACTGCAACTGCTAGTCACATCAGCATTAGGAAAAGACAGGAGTGCAGAGTGCTTTGCTGTTACACTGAGAAGGATCATTGATAGCTAAACCTCCTATTCACGTTATTGAGCATTGCAGTAGAGAGGGGCAGATAGCTGTCAGCTGCCTCATACAGATCTCCAAGCTGCCTGAACTTTCTGAAGCATCTTATCTCCTAATTTGTCAGCCCAATTGAGTTTTTTATTTTGCTCCACAAATCTTCTGCTGCTCAGAATTGTGTGACAGAGTGCAATTTAGGGTGTAATCCCTGGAATTTTTTTTTTGTGTGTGGTGCTGCACTGTTGGGTCCTGCTGCTGTTCAGAAATACGTGAATGTTCAGTGGACTGTAGTGCATTTGTACCATTTTGTACCTGTTAATCTGTCAAGGGGCTACATACTGTGCAAGTCCAAACAATAGTGTTCACCGGCTGTTTTTTTTTTTTTTTTAAAGAGTTTTTTCTGCGTATAGTTACGCATATTACTGCCCTCATCAGTGCATACCGCATAGGTACATCCAAGTATTGTACCATTTAGTACATGTTAAGCTGTCAAAGTGCTCCATACCGTCAAAGTCCAAACAATAGTATTCACCGGCTGATGTTTTACAAAAATACTGATTTTTTTCTGCGTATAGTTACGCATATTACTGCCCTCCTCCGTGCATACTGCATAGGTAATTCCAAGTATTGAACCATTTAGTACATGTTAAGCTGTCAAGGTGCTCCATACCGTCAAAGTCCAAAAAATAGTATTCACCGGCTGGTGTTTTACAAAAATACAGAGTTTTTTCTGCGTATAGTTACGCATATTACTGCCCTCATCAGTACATACCGCATACGTACATCCAAGTATTGTACCATCTAGTACCTGTTAATCTGTCAAGGGCCTAAATACTGTGAAAGGACAGCCATAAGTAATCACCGGCTGCTGTTCTAGACAAATACTGTTTAAAGAGTAGTGTAGCGTATTGTAATACCCTCATAAACGCACTATGCACGTGCACAGGACATGCACAGAGTAGTGGCAGAGGCTTAAATACTTCAGGTAGAGTTGGCAGCAGACTTGGGGAGAGTGGCAGCAGGAGTCGCAGCGAGAGACCTGAGCTCCCGTTATCAGCCAGCGGTCGTGTCTCCACCAGCAACTCATCTGCCGTTGTCGATTGGTTAACACACTCCTCCACATCATCACAAGTGACATCTGACACCCCCAGTCAACAGTCGGTGGATTCCTAAGACACAACCCTCAGTTGGCATGGCCTGGGAGAAGTCCCTGTCCTCCCATTGCCTTTGTCCTATGCTGTTCCCTCTCCTAAAGAAGTATCTTATGCTGTGGGCTCAGCTCCACTATTTACTGAGGACGATCTAATAGAGAACAGTCAGCAGCTACTGGACAGCCAAGAAGGGGAGGAGACATGCGCTGCCTGCTCCGCTAGGCGGCCAAGTAGTGATGCGGAGAGTGACGTGGGAGGCGGTGTTGCAAGGGTTCAGGTTCCTGAAGCAGACACTGTTGGGGAATCTGAGGAGGACATCAGTGACGTGCACACACCTGTTGATGATGATGAAGCTGATCACAATTGGTAGCCGGGAGCAGAAGGGGCATCATCATCATCAGAAGAAGAGAGTTGCAGGTTGCCCTTGAGGCAGCAAGGTGGTAGCACGGTTGGCAGTCAGCGTGGTTGCAGTAATGGAAATTCAGGAGCCAAACGTGCCCGGGGGAGACCACCTGCTTCGCGGCAGCCTACCTTTCCGGGAGGTAGTGAAACAGGGGTTCCTGAAGACGGTGCCAGTAGCATTCAATTAGTGCGGACTGCGGGTGAGAAAATAAGCTACTCTGCGGTGTGGAAGTTTTTCATAAGGCATCCGGAGGAGGTTCACGTAGCCACATGCAAGATCTGTCGGCAGAAGGTGAAGCTTGGCCAGGGTCCCAATGTCGGCACCAAGGCCCTGCATCAACACATGCTTCGCCACCATAAAGCGGCCTGGGAGAACCGTGGCTCCGATGTAGTGGTCCTGCCTGCTGCATCACCCAGTGGCCATCCGCTCCCTCCTTCATCCAGCCAAGGCTCCACCACCTCAGCCGAAGGGAGCTGTGTGTCAAACCCTCCTTCTGTCGCTCCTGCTTTTCCGGCTTTTAGTCAGTCATTCCGCCAACAATCCATTGGCGAAGCCATGTCCAAGAGACAACAGTATGCCCCCACTCATCCAACGGCGCAGAAGTTGAATGTGCTACTGTCCAAGTTGCTGGTGCTGCAGTCCCTCCCTTTTCAAGGGGTGGACTCTGCACCTTTCAGAGAATTGATGGCTTGTGCCGAGCCGAGGTGGAGAGTCCCAAGCCGTCATTTCTTTGCGAAGAAGGCAGTACCAGCCCTGCATAAGTTTGTACAAGAGAAGGTGGGCTAGTCCTTGAGCCTGTCGGTGTGTTCAAAAGTGCACGGCAGCGCCGACGTGTGGAGCTGTAACTACGGGCATGAAAATACTTGTCTTTTACGGCCCACTGGGTAAATGTGGTTGCTGCACAGCCACAACAGCAACTTGGACAGGTCACACCGCTTCCTCCTCCACGCTCTCGCTCCCAGGCAGTTGGTCCTGTTACAGTGTGCAACGCCACCTCCTCATCCTCCACCGTCTCAAGGCTACATGAGCCCTGTGGGGGCTGAACTGGAGGAGGAGGACGATAAGGGGCAGAGCGGAGCACAGTTTAGGTTGGATGAGATGGACGGTGTTTCTTGTTATCGGACAGGAGAGGAGGAGTAGGAGCAGCCAGAGGAGCTGGAGGGTTATGAGGAAGGTGAGGCAGAGGACCCAGACACACCGTGGCAGTATGCAGTCGAGATGGAGGCAGGTAGTGCCTTTGAGTCACTGGCGCAAATGGCACGATGCATGCTCAGTTGCTTGCGTAGTGACCCCCGAATTGTCAAAATTCATCAGCGGGATGACTTCTGGATCCCCACCTTATTAGACCCTAGCTACCGTCCCAAAATGGGGGCCTTTTTTTACACCCACTGAGAGGGAGGACAAACTGACCTACTACAGAGAGATTCTACGTAGTCAGTTGGCTGATGCCTATCGGCCACATAGTCCATCCACTCGCAGGTCTGACTCAGGGGGGCCCTCTGCACTCACTTTCCACTGCCATGGCTGCTGGGGAGGGGGGGCAGGAGCAGTACCAGCTCAATCAGCAGCAGCCTGAGTCTACAGTCGCTGATGAGTAGCTTTCTCCACCCGCATAGTGAAGCAACTCATCAGCAGCAGGTAGACATGGAACAGGACCTGAACCAGCAGGTGGTGGCATACCTTTACATGGCCATGCCAACAACCATTGAAAATCCGCTGGACTTCTGGGCAGCCAAACTTGATTTATGGCCGCAACTAGCAGAGTTTGCCATGGAAAAGCTGTCCTGCCCTACCAGTAGTATGCCATCAGGGCGGGTGTTTAGTGCGGCCAGGGCCATAGTCACCCCAAGGCAAACTCGTCTGTCCACTAAAAATGTGGAGAGACTGACATTTGTCAAGATGAATCAGGGATGGATCAGCCAGGATTTCCAGCCACCAATGCCATATGCCTCAGAGTAGATTGACCATGCTGATACATCAACATTTCCCAATTATGGTTGGTTATGAAACCCTTTTGGGTTATCAATTATGGTCATGAAACCCTCTTTAGTACTGCGATTGCCTGCTCCTGGCTCATCCTGTGTCTTTCAGGAACTACTTGCCTCACTGATGCTTCTGGCCTTGGGCCTTTCATTTTTGGATGTTTAGCAGCAGCTAAATACATGCTTAATGCAAATTTTCACATTGATCTTTAAATGTAAGGGGTTGGTTATGAAACCCTCTAGGGTACTGCTCCTGACTGCTCCTGACTCATTCTGTGTCTTTCAGGAACTACTTGCCTCCATGATGCCTCAGGCCTTGGGCCTTCAATTTTTGGATGTTTAGCAGTAGCTAAATACATGCTTAACCCCTTCCCGACCTATGACATACCTGTACGTCATGAGTGGGAAGGTGTTCCCAACCCATGACGTACCAGGTACGTCATGAACATTTTTGCCGCTACTCGGGGCATCCCGCAGCGCCCGGTAAGATGGTGGTTATCACTGATAGCCAGCCATCTTACCATGCGACCACGGGGGGTTTCATCCCCCACCCCCTCCCCCAGCGATCGCTGCTATCAGCTAGTCAAATCTGACTAGCTGACAGCAGCGCGGTGTGTGAGTCCCGATCACGGGATCGGGACACACACCGCTCTGCTAAGTGTCCCTTACCCGTCCCCCGGCATCACTTACCCGGCCATGCGGTGTCCTGAGCGGTCCCGGCGCGAGCGGCCTCCTCCAGGCGGTCCCGGCGGTGGTGCATCCCCGCGGTGAGTTTGCAGCAGCAGGGCGGCATCTTCATTGGCAGCCTTAAAGCGATCTCACCGCTGCCTCTGGGAGTTTCAAAACTGCAACTCCCAGCATGCCCAGACAGCCTTTGGCTTTCTGTGCATGCTGGGAGTTGCAGTTTTGCAATATCTGGAGGTCCACAGTTTGGAGACCACTGTATAATGGTCTCCAATCTGTGCTCTTCCAGATGTTGCAAAACTACAAATCTCAGCATGCTCAGTCTGTCCAGGCTTGCTGGGAGTTGTAGTTCTGTAACATCTGGAAGAGCACAGATTGGAGACCATATAGTCTCCAAACTGTTGACCTCCAGATGTTGCAAAACTACAACTCCCAGCATACCAGGCTGCCCAAGCATGCTGGAAGTTATAGTTCGGCAACATCTGATCCTTCAGATATTGCCGAACTACAACTTCCAGCATGCCTGAGCAGTCTGGGCATGCTGGGAGTTGTCGTTTTGCAACAACTGGAGGCACACTGGTTTGGAAACACTAAGTTAAGTAATAAACTTTCAAGTGTTTTGCAACCAGTGTGCCTTCAGCTGTTAGATAACTACAACCCCCAGCATGCACGGACAGCCAAAGGGCATGCTGGGAGTTGTAGCAGTATGCCTCTAGCTGTTGCATAACTACAAGTCCCAGCATGCCCTTCTGCTGTAACTGCATGCTGAGATTTGTCGTTTTTGCAACAGCTGAAGGCACACTGGTTGCGAAACACCAGTTTGTTATCTAACTCCGTGTTTCGCAACTAGTGTGCCTCCAGCTGTTGCAAAACTACAACTCCCAGCATGCACGGACAGCCAAAGGGCATGCACGGAGTTGTAGTTTTGCAACAGCTGGATATTTGCCCCCCTCCCCCCAATGTGAATGTACAGGGTACACTCACATGGGCGGAGGTTTACAGTGAGTGCTGCAAGTTTGAGATGGCGCAAATTTTGCGCTGCAGCTCAAGCTCCCAGCGGCAAACTTGCTGTGAACCTCTGCCCGTGTGACTGTACCATAAAAACACTTAACTACACTTACAATAACCTAAAATAAAAAACACTACATATACACATACCCCTACACAGCCCCCCTCCCCTCCCCAATAAAAATGAAAAATGTCTGGTACGCTACTGTTTCCAAAACAGAGCCTCCAGGTGTTGCGAAAAAACAACTCCCAGTATTGCCGGACAGCCATTGACTGTCCAGGCATGAAGGGAGTTTTGCAACAGCTGTAGGCACCCTGTTTGGGAATCACTGGCATAGAATACCCCTATGTCCACCCCTATGCAAATCCCTAATTTAGGTCTCAAATGCGCATGGCGCTCTCTCACTTTGGAGCCCTGTCGTATTTCAGGGCAACAGTTTTGGGACACATATGGGGTATCTCCGTACTCGGGAGAAATTGCCTTACAAATTTTGGGGGGCTTTTTCTTCTTTAACCCCTATGAAAAGGTGAAGTTGGGGTCTACACCAGCATGTTAGTGTATAAAAATTAAATTTTTTACACTGACATGCTGGTGTTGCCGCATACTTTTCATTTTCACAAGAGGTTAAAGGGAAAAAAGACCCTCAAAATTTGTAATGCAATTTCTCCCGAGTACGGAGATACCCCATATGTGGGCGCAAAGTGCTCTGGGGGCGCACAACAAAGCTCAGCAGGGAGAGTGCACCATCTACATTTGAGGTGATTTGCACAGGGGTGGCTGATTGTTACAGCAGTTCTGACATAAACGCAAAACAATAAATATCCATATGTGACCCCATTTTGGAAACTACACCCCTCATGGAATGTAATAAGGGGTGCAGTGAGCATTTACACCCCACTGATGTATGACAGATTTTTGGAACAGTGGTCTGTGAAAATGAAAAATACAATTTTTCATTTGAACAATCCACTGTTTCAAATATCTGTCAAACGCCAGGGGGGTGTAAATGCTCACTGCACCCCTTATTAAATTCCATGAGGGGTGTAGTTTGCAAAATGGGGTCATGTGGGGGGGGTCCACTATTCTGGCACCATAGGGGCTTCCTAAATGGGACATGCCCCCCAAAAACCCTTTCAGAAAAGCTCACTCTCCAAAATCCCATTGTTGCTTCTTCCCTTCTGAGCCCTCTACTGCGCCCGCCGAACACTTTACATACAAATATGAGGTGTTTACTTGAGAGAAATTGGGTTACAAATTTTAGGGTGATTTCTCTCCTTTTACACCTTGTAAAAATTTAAAAATTGGGTCTACAAGAACATTTGAATTTTCTCCTTCACTTTGCTGCTATTCCTGTGAAACACCTAAAAGGTTAAAACACTTACTGAATGTCATTTTGAATACTTTGCAGGTGCAGTTTTTATAATGGGGTGATTTATGGGGTATTTCTAATATGAAGACCCTTAAAATCCACTTCCAACCTGAACTGGTCCCTGAAAAAGTACATTTTGAAAATCTTGAGAAAAATTGGAAAATTGCTGCGGAACTTTGAAGCCCTTTGATGTCTTCCAAAAGTAAAAACAATAAATTTTTTGATGCAAACATAAAGTAGACATATTATATATGTGAATCAATATGTAATTTATTTAGAATATCCATTTTTCTTACAAGCAGAGAGTTTCAAAGTTAGAAAAATGCTAAATTTTCAAAATTTTCAAGAAATTTTTAGATTTTTTTTTTCCAAGAAAGGATGCAAATATCAGTGAAATTTTACCAATAACATAAAGTTATTGGTAAAATTTGTCTAATGTTTAAATTCCATGCATCCACACATTTCTCATGTGTAGGATGCCTTGTGGGACTTGTGACCGTTTGCAGGCATCCTCCATTGTATGCATATTTTCATGCTGGGGATCGCCTATAGCAACAGACCACAAGTGCAGGAGCTCCACCCCAGTATAGGTGCACAACTGCACTTGGGGTTGAGTATCTCTTGCCATTGCAGACCACGCAATTGTAAGTTGTTTCATGTCTAAAGTTTATACTAATGCACCCTTTTTATCATACTGGGTAGCATTAAGGTTTCACCTGTGAGGCCGGCACTATATCTAGCCAACCAGGGTGGGGCTTGTAGCCTGTCTCTCCCTCTCCCATTCTATGTGTGCATAGTCACACTGGAGCTAACCTGGGAGCAGTCTACAAGCCTAGGCCTAATACTGCTGTAATTTGGTTCCTGGTTTTGCCTATCATGCACAGGTAGGTTAGTTGTTAGGACCCGTACCATCTGAGAAACCTTGGCATTGGTGTGCGGGCTCCGGTATGTCCTTAATATAAGGATATACTGGCTAATGTCTGAATTTTAACATCAGTTTTGAGGGTTAGTTAATGTCGTTGTCACATCTACCACAGTAGTGAACCTATATTGTGGTCTATAAATGCAGGACCTCTACCCCAGCTTACAGTGCACAACTGCACTTGGGGTTGAGGATCATCTGCTATTTTAGACCACATCGGTGAATTTGTATAAAGTAGAATATGTCATGAAAAAACTATCTCGGAATCAGAATGATGAGTAAAAGCATTCCAGAGTTATTAATGTTTAAAGTAACAGTCGTCAGATGTTCAAAAAATGCCCAGGTCCTGAAGGTGAAAATGGGCTGGGTCATGAAGGGGTTAATGCAAATGTCAACATTGATCTTTAAATGTAAGGGGTTAGGAAATCCTCTTGGGTACTGCGAATGACTGCTCCAGACTCATTCTGTATCTTTCAGGAAATAATTGCCTCCCTGATGCCTCGGGCCTTGGGCCTTCAATTTTTGGATGTTTAGCAGCAGCTAAATACATGCTTAATGCAAATTTCAACATTGATCTTTCAATGTAAGGGGTTATGAAACCCTCTAGGGTACTGCGAATGACTGCTCCTGACTCATTCTGTGTCTTTCAGGAAATAATTGCCTCCCTGATGCCTCAGGCCTTGGGCCTTCAATTTTTGGAAGTTTAGCAGGGCCGATCCGAGGACCTCACTAAACCATTTAATCGGTAGTAGAGACATGCGGTTTGTACAAAGGGCAGGGACTTAATGAACACGAGCTTATGAGCAGCACTTAGTTGTGATTCTTCTTTCCTGGCAAATAATTGCAATCCCTGATCCCTATCGCGAACGGGGTTCAGCGGGTTACACACTGGTCCGTTCAGTGTAGCGCGCGTGCAGCCTCGGACATCTGAGGGCATAACACACCTGTTATTGCTCGATTTTGCGAGTGATCGTGCAATGTAAGGGGTTATTAAAGCCTCTTGGGTACTGCTGATGCCTACTTCTGACTGCTCCTGTGTCTTTCAGGAACTACTTGACTTCATAATGCTTCTGGGATTGGGCCTTTAATTTTAGGATTTTTGAAATACATACATACATGCTTAATTTAAATTTCAACATTTATGGTGCAATGTATGGGGTTATTAAACACTCTTTGGTAGTGTTTTTTTTCAACTTTTCAGATAATTATCACAGTAATAAACTTGAATTTTCCACAATAATAACCATTACACCACTGAACGCTTGTTGCGTGTGATTTTTTAAGTAAAATTTTCAAAAAAAATACGCAGAGGGATGAACTCTGCTTCTTTATTTCATAAAAAATTTTTTTTATAGAAGAATGTCTTTTGTTGCTCCATCGTCCTGCATTATAGAGTCTTCTGGACTCTTTGATATGCGCTTGTTCTTAAACAAAGGTACAAAAACCAAAAATGGCTGGTCAGGGCTATGGAGATGTTGCACCTATATCTTACGGCCACATGAGCCCTGTGGGTGCTTGTGAGATTAGGTCCTTTGTACCCACACCGCGGTATCTGGGACACAAATATTGATTTAAATTTCAAATAAAAAAATCACACATTTCAATGGTCTCCTCATGCTGCAGCCAACTCCAGGCTGCGTCATTCTGGTAATAAATAGAGAGCACTCGTCCTAAATTTTCGTTTAAAATTTTCGTCAAAAATGTTTGTCTTTTTTATTAGGGATTGTGAAGCTTTGGTGCGTACTCATGCATCAGCCAACTCCAGCCTGTGTCATTCAGGCAATATATGGTTTACTGATGGCGCTGCTGGGCCTGGGAATTTCAAATTTTCACATAGGTAGCACCCGCTATCCAAAAGTCTTCTTCATAAATTTTTAAAATTGTTGTGTTTTTTTGGGAGGGATTGTGAAGCCCTAGTGTGTACTCATGCATCAGCTAACTCCAGGCTGTGTCATTCAGGCATTATAGAGGTAGCACCAGCTGTCCTAAATATTCTTACATTTTTTTTTTAAATGGTTGTTTTTTCTTTGGGATTCTGAAGCCCTGGTGTGTACTCAATGCTGCTTCCTGCTACACTCTGTCAGCCCGTTGGTCCTGTGACAGTGAGCTACTCCGCCTCCACATCCTCTACTGTGTCTTAAGCCTCCACTGCCCAGACAAGTCACAGTGGCCCTTCAGCATACCATGTGTTGCAGGTCACGGCGGTGTCACGCTGTTCTTTACATGGTTTGCCTTGGTGAGAAGTCTTGGAAACAATGGCCGGTCAGGGCAATGGAGACATTGCGCCTAAATCTCACGGCCACATGAGCCCTGTGGGGGCTTGTGGGATTTGGTCCTTTGCACCCACACTCTGGATTCCGGGACACGCAAAGGTTGTTTTAAATTTCATATCAAAAAATGATGGCGCTGCTGGGCCTGGGTCTTGGAATTTCACATTTTCTCATAGGTAGCACCTATATATTATAAAATTGTTGTTTTTTTTTTTTTTGGGGGGGGGGGGGGGGGGGATTGTGAAGCCCTGCTGTGTACTCGTGCATCAGCCAACTCCAGGCTGTGTGTCATTCAGACAATATATGGGTTACTGATGCCGCTGTGGGGCCTGGGTCTGGGAATTTCAAATTTTCTCATAGGTAGTACCCGCTATCCAAAATCTTTCTCAAAAATGTATAGAATTGTTGTGTTTTTTTGGGGGGGATTGTGAAGCCCTGCTGTATACTCGCGCTTCAGCCAACTCCAGGCTGTGTCATTCAGGCAATATATGGTTTACTGATGCCGCTGTGGGGCCTGGGTCTGGGAATTAAGCATTTTCTCATAGGTAGCACCCGCTATCCAAAATCTTCAGTTTAAATGTCTTAATTCCTCTTTTAATCTTAGGGATTGTGAAGGACTATTGCCTACTCATGCTGCTGGCAACTCCGGGCTGTGCCATTCATCCACTATATGGTCTCCTCATGCTTCCAATATCTCCATGCTGTGTCATTCAGCCACTATATGGTGTCCTCATGCTGCCAACACCTCCACGCTGTGCCATTCAGCCACTATATGTGCTCCTCATGCTGCCAACACCTCCACGCTGTGTCATTCAGCCACTATATGGGGTCCTCATGCTGCCAACACCTCCACACTGTGCCATTCAGCCACTAATTGCTCTCCTCATGCTGCTAACACCTCCATGCTATGTCATTCAGTCACTATATGGTCTCCTGACACTGATGCCATCACCAGGCTCTGTTATTGTGCTGCTGTACGGCAGTGATTATAAAAGCGATGCCGGTAATCTGCATGTTATTCTGAATAACAGTATTATTTCACTACCCCAGCACACTCCATATGCATTTTAGAACACAGCAAAGTGTTCTATACCCCTATAGAGGCTGTATGTAGGCTAGAAATGGCCTTTTTTAATATAGATTCATCGCGAAAAAATTCAGATCAAAACAAACTTTTTCGGAAAATTCAGCGAATTGGCCGAATTGAATTTTTTAAAAGTTCCCTCATCTCTAATTGCTGTAATTAACCCAGCCTAAAGTATTAAGATAATGTTATTTTGACCACAGGATGAACAGGGTAAAAAAAGAGTATATGTATAGAGTAAATGAAAGGTCTCATTACAAAGTACAACTGGTCACGCAATAACCAAGTCCTTATCTGAGTGTGCAGATGAAAAAATAAGAGCGTTATAATTATTACAGTGCAAAGAGGAAATAGCTAAAATTGACCTAGTCCTTAACCTCTTCAGGACATAGGGCATATGGATACGCCCTGCATCCCGAGTCCTTAAGGAACAAGGGCGTATCCATACGCCCGTGGGAATTCCGGCCCCCACCACTAGCCGGTTGGGGACGGGAGCCGGATGCCTGCTGAAATCGTTCAGCAGGCATCCCGGCATATCCCCCAGGGGGGTCATTACGCCCCACCATGTCGGCGATCGCCGCAGATCGCTGGACAATTCAGTCCAGCGATCTGCGGCGATTCCGGGTCACTCGGGTTTCCAGTGACCCGGTGACCCGGAATTACTGGCTGTTCGGGGCCGTCTCTGATGGCCCCGAACAGCCAGAGCCTGCAGGGGTGAGGTGGCACTGGTGCCACCTCACGATCGCCCTGATTCGTCGGCCGGATTACCGGCCGACCAATCAGGGCGCCTGCTGCGGGTGTCACTCCTCCGGAGGATGTGAGCGGGTGCTGGGGACCCCGATCCCCGGCGTCAATGTTGGGATCGGGGCCCCAGGAGCAGCGGCGGCGGCGGAACTGACACCATGCGGCTGGATCGTTGGAGGTGAGTGACAGCCTCCTGCTGTTGCTTAGCTACAGCTCCCAGCATGCAAAAAGGGCATGCTGGGAGCTGTAGTTATGCAACAGCAGGAGGCAGACCACCACAACTCCCAGCATTCCCTTATGGGCATGCTGGGACTTATGGTTTTGCAACAGCTGGAGGCACATTTTTTCTATGGAAAAGTGTACCTTCAGCTGTTGTATAACTACAACTCCCAGCTTGCACAAACAGCTAAAGGGCATGCTGGGAGTTGTAGTGGTGCATCTGCTGGTTGCATAACTACAACTCCCAGCATGCCTGTTGGCTGTCGGTGACTGCTGAAAGTTGTAGTTTTGCAACAGCTGAAGGCACACTGGTTGTGAAACTCAGAGTTTTTTATTTACCTAACTCAGTGTTTCACGACCGGTGTGCCTCCAGCTGTTGCAAACTACAACTCAGCAGTCACCGTACACCATGCACCGTACATGCTGGGAGTTGTAGTTTTGCAACAGCTGGAGGCACACTGGTTGTGAAACACTGAGTTAGTGTGCCTACAGTTGTTGCAAAACTACAACTCTCAGCAGTCACCGACAGCCAACGGGCATGCTGGGAGTTGTAGTTATGCAACAGCTGGATGTCCCCCCCCCCCAATGTGAACGTACAGGGTACACTCACATGGGCGGAGGATTACAGTAAGTATCTGGCTGCAAGTTTGAGCTGCCGCAAACTTTCTGCTGCAGCTCAAACTGCCAGCGAGAAACTACTGTGAACCCCCGCTCGTGCGACTGTACCCTAAAAACACAAAACACTACACTACACTAGCACAAAAAATAAAATAAAAAGTAAAAAACACTACATATACACATACCCCTACACAGCCCCACTCCCCTCCCCAATAAAAATGAAAAACGTCTAGTACGCCACTGTTTCCAGAACGGAGCCTCCAGCTGTTGCAAAACAACTCCCAATATTGTCTGACAGCCGTTGACTGTCCAGGCATGCTGAGAGTTTTGCAACAGCTGGAGGCACCCTGTTTGGGAATCACTTGGCGTAGAATTCCCCTATGTCCACCCCTATGCAAGTCCCTAATTTAGGCCTCAAATGCGCATGGCGCTCTCACTTTGGAGCCCTGTCGTATTTCAAGGCAACAGTTAAGGGTCACATATGGGGTATCGCCGTACTCGGGAGAAATTGTGTTACAAATTTTGGGGGGTATTTTCTGCTTTTACCCTTTTTAAAAATGTAAAATTTTTGGGAAAACAAGCATTTTAGGTAAAAATATTTTTTTTTTTTTTACATATGCAAAAGTCGTGAAACACCTGTGGGGTATAAAGGTTCACTTAACCCCTTGTTACGTTCCCCGAGGGGTCTAGTTTCCAAAATGATATGCCATGTGGTTTTTTTTTTGCTGTCCTGGCACCATAGGGGCTTCCTAAATGCGGCATGCCCCCAGAGAAAAATTTGCTTTCAAAAAGCCAAATGTGACTCCTTCTCTTCCGAGACCTGTAGTGCGCCAGCAGAGCACTTTTCACCCCCATATGGAGTGTTTTCTGAATCAGGAGAAATTGGGCTTCAAATTTTTAGGGGTATTTTCTGCTATTACCCTTTTTAAAAATTAAAAGTTTTTGGGAAAACAAGCATTTTAGGAAATTTTTTTTTTTTTTTGACATTTGCAAAAGTCGTGAAACACCTGTGGGGTATTAAGGTTCACTTTATCCCATGTTACATTCCCCGAGGGGTCTTGTTTCCAAAATGGTATGCCATGTGGTTTTTTTTTGCTGTTCTGGCACCATAAGGGCTTCCTAAATGCAACATGCCCCCAAAAACCATTTCAGAAAAACATACTCTCCAAAATCCCCTTGTCGCTCCTTCGCTTCTGAGCCCTCTACTGCGCCCGCCGAACACTTTACATAGACATATGAGGTATGTGCTTACTCGAGAGAAATTGAGCTACAAATACAAGTAAAAATTTTGTCCTTTTACCCCTTGTAAAAATTCAAAAAGTGGGTCTACAAGAACATGTGAGTGTAAAAAATGAAGATTGTGAATTTTCTCCTTCACTTTACTGCTATTCCAGTGAAACACCTAAAGGGTTAAAACACTTACTGAATGTCATTTTGAATACTTTGGGGGGTTTAGTTTTTATAATGGGGTCATTTATGGGGTATTTCTAATATGAAGACCCTTCAAATCCACTTCAAACCTGAACTTGTCCCTGAAAAATACTGAGTTTGAAAATTTTGTGAAAAATCGGAAAATTGCTGCTGACCGTTGAAGCCCTCTGATGTCTTTCAAAAGTAAAAACTCATAAATTTTATGATGCAAACATAAAGTAGACATATTGTATATGTGAACCAGAAAAAAAATGTATTCGTAATATCCATTTTCCTTACAAGCAGAAAGCTTCAAAGTTAGAAAAATGCAAAATTTTCAAATTTTTCATCAAATTTATGGATTTTTCACCAAGAAAGGATGCAAGTATCGACAAAAATTTACCACTATGTTAAAGTAGAATATGTCACGAAAAAACAATCTTGGAATCAGAATGATAACTAAAAGCATCCCAGAGTTATTAATGCTTAAAGTGACAGTGGTCAGATGTGCAAAAAACGCTCCGGTCCTTAAGGCCAAAATGGGCTCCGTCCTGAAGGGGTTAAAGGAATACTCAGATGGAAAAATTGTTTTTATTTCAACTGGCTTCAGATAGTTAAACAGATTGGTAAGTTATATAAAAGAATCAGAATCCTTCCAGTACTTATCAGCTGCTGTGTACTACAGAAGAAGTTGAGTTGTTCTTTTCTGTCTGACCACAGTGCTCACCGATGAGCAAACCTCTCCTGCTCTGGACAGTCCCTGACATGGACAGAGGTGTCAGCAGAGAGCACTGCGGTCAGACTGCAAAGAACAACTTAAAGGGGTAATCCGGTGGAATTATTTTTTTTTTAAATCAACTGGTGACAGAAAGTTAAACAGATTTGCAAATTATGAAGAAAGCAGGTAGATGCCAGCGATTAAGAAACTTCACCTTTATTGGAACCACGTAAAATCATCGACATGGAGAGACTTCAATAAGACAAACATTTAAAATTCCAGGAATCAGCGCCAAGTATGCCGCGTTTCAGGTCATGTGACCTTTCATCAGATGCATGGTGGGAAGCAGAAGGGTGGGGGAATGAATCCCAACCTCCTAATGGAACAGGTGAGTAAGATTTCTATCCTACGAACCAGGGATTCACCCTGTCCGTTCCAAAAATAGAGGCACCCATCTGCTATATATAACAGGTACAAAATCATAAATCATTTTTTAGGAGGACACAAAGTGTATATTTAGAGGAAAAAGGTTGCCAAAACACTAATGATTATAAATAATAATACAATAGATAATAATATATATAAAGCATCAATGGCAACCTAAAACTAGTTAGTAATGAAGAATGACGTCCGATTTAAAATTGAACCCATGTGGTTGAAATGTGCGCAAAGAGTAAATCCAAAAGATCTCCCTATTGCGTAATGATTTGATGCGGTTTCCACCTCTGTCATGTGAACAAACTATCTCAATACCTGAAAAAGAAAAGTGGGCTACATTACCATCGTGAACATTTTTGAAATGTTTGGAGACATTGGATGCGTTAGTGTAAGAACTGCTGCCAATAGCTCTTAGATGTTCCTGGATGCGTTTTTTCAAAGTTCTTTTAGTGCTGCCGATATAGGATACATTGCAGCTATTACAATCTATTTTGTACGTGAGTAGATTCACAGTTGATAAATTGTTTAATCGGCACAGAATTCGAATCAGGAATTGAAATCGTAGAAGTCTTGGCAGCATGTGCACACACGACGCATCTAGGTAAACAGCATTTGAAAAACCCATTCAGTTTAATCCATGAACGAGAACCTGCAGTGGAAGCAAGTGGCAAGGCACTCAGAGATAAAAGATTACCTAGATTAGGGGCCCGTCTACTCGAAAAATGTATGCCATTTTTTTAATATTTATTAAGGATGGTGTCCTGACATAAGATAGGTAAGAATTTATTAATAATAGATTTAATACTATTGAATTCTAGACTGTAAGTAGTGGTAAAGGTAGGCTTTGATACCGTATTCGAAAATGTTTGATTAGGTTTTGGTGTAAGGAGACTGTCTCTAGATTTTTGGCTCTGTTCAGACACCAGGGCTGGTAACCTCTCTGACCCAAGCGATGAAAAATATTATCCGATTCTATTTGAAAAGATTCATCTGTGGAACAATTTCTGATAGCACGAGTCAGTTCACCCACCGGGACGGCTAAAACCGTATGTTTTGGGTGACATGACTGTGCGCAGAATGGTGTTACCAGCAGTCGATTTTCTGTATGTGGAAGTGTGAACCCGTCCCTGTCTGCTATCAAGTAAAATTTGCAAATTACTTCTATTAAAATTTTTTAATCCTTCCAGGACGTATTAGCTGCTGAATACTACAGAAGAAATTATTTTCTTTTTGGAACACAGAGCTTTCTGCTGAATCACGAGCACAGTGCTCTTTGCTGACATCTCTGTTCATTTTAAGGACTGTCCAGAGTAGGAGAAATATTGCTCTGCACAGTTCCTAAAATAAACAGAGATATAAGCAGAGAGCACTGTGCTCGTGATGTCAGCAAAGAGCTCTGTGTTCCAAAAAGTAGAGTTTCTTCTGTAGTATTCAGCAGCTAATAACTCTTGGAAGGTTTAAGATTTTTTAATAGGAGTAATTTACAAATCTGTTTAACTTTCTGGCACCAGTTGATTTAAAAAAGAAAAAAAAAAAGTTTTCCACCGGAGTACCCCTTTAACTTCCTCTGGAGCATACAGCAACTGATAAGTACTGGAAGGATTAAGAATTTTTAAAAGAAGTAATTTACAAATCTGTATAACTTTCTGGCACCAATTGTTTTGAAAAAATAAATAAATAAATACATTTTTTTCCCACCAGAATACCCCTTGAAAAAACTTTGAAAACATAAAAAAAAGATATATATGTTAAGAAAAGAAATTGCATTTTTAACAAGTTTATGTCAGTTGAGTTTTGCACAACAGAGAAGGACTTTTTCATGGCAAATCAATATTAAAAATGTATATTTCTGGCCTACAGAAAGGCTAAAGACCACTTTGTCTTGTCCTAACACTCATAGGGAGTGTGCTGTGTTAGTGAAACAATACTGTTATTTAGTATGACATGCAGATTACCGGCATGGCTATTAGAATCACTGCAGCAGAGCGGCACAATGACAGAGACTGGAGATGGCATCAGTATGAGGAGACCATATAGTGCCTGAATGACACAGCGTGGAGTTGGCGGCAGCATGAAGAGACCATATAGTGGCTGAATGACACAGCAAGGAGGTGTTGGCTGCATGAAGAGACCATATAGTGGCTGAATGACACAGCCCAGAGTTGGCAGCAGCATGAGGAGACCATATAGTGGCTGAATGACACAGCCTGGAGTTGGTGGCAGCATATAGTGGCTGAGTGACACAGTCTGCAGCTCGCAGCAGCATGAGGAGACCATATGGCTCCACAATCCCTAAGATGAATTTTCAAATTTAAATTGAAGATTTATGGTAGCTAGTGGTACCATAAAAATTTTTTAGGTAATGTTCCAGGTCCAGCAGAATAAGTAAACCCTATAGTGGCTGAATGACACAGCCTGGAGCTGGCGGCAGCATGAGGAGACAATAGGGCTTCACAATCCCTAAGTTTAAAAGATTAATTTCAAATTTAAATTGAAGATTTATGGTAGCTAGTGCTACCATAAATCTTCTTAGGTAATGTCTCAGCAACATGAGGAGACCATAGGGCCTCACAATCCCTAAGATTAAAAGATACATTTTAAAATTTAAATTGAAGATTTATGGTAGCTAGTAGAGATGAGCGAATCAAAGTTGACAAACCCGAATTAGTTACGAATTTCATGAAAAATTCGATCCGCAACGAATACGAATATCGCCGCGATTCTATCGCACAAATCGCTTCATTAAACTCCATTTTACAGCGTTCCAGGCTATTGGAGACCTAAGATGGCGGATCCACATGTGAGTACATAGGGCAGGGGATTATGGGAGGGCGGGAAACAGCGGCAGGAATGAAGGTAGGCGGGCTGACCCTGAACCACATGTGAGATGCAGCCTATCAGTGTTCACTGACCCCTGTGATGTCACAGCCCCTATATAATCGGCAGCCATCTTGCCTCTCGTCATTTAATCTATGCACTCAGATGGAGAGGACAGGACTGCGTGTGTGTGAATAGCTATTCACGTTATTGAGCATTACAGCAGAGACGGGCAGATAGCTGTCAGCTGCCTCATACAGATCTCCAAGCTGCCTGAACTTTCTGAAGCATCTTATCTCCTCATTTTTCAATCCAATTGATTTTTTTTTCTCCACAAATCTTCTGCTGCTCAGAATTGTGTGACAGAGTGCAATTTAGGGTTTAATCCCTGGATTTTTTTTTGTGGTGCTGCACTGTTGGGTCCTGCTGCTGTTCAGAAATAAGTCATTAGTGTGGACTTTAGTGTCTTTTTACCATTTTTCACCTGTTACTCTGTCTCTGTGCTAAATTCAGTGTTATACCACACGTTATACACCTGCCGGTGTATTAAAGAAAAATACGCTTAACAGTGCGCTCATCATTGCAAAGGGCCTACATACAACCAAGTAGTGTACTATTTAGTACCTGTATTTCTGTCTCGGTGCTAAATTCAGTGCTATTCCACACATTAGTATACACCGGCTGGTGTATACAACAAAAAAAGTGTTTTTTTCTGCGTATAAATATGCATACCAGTGCGCTCATCATTGCAAAGGGCATACATACAACAAAGGAGTGTACTATTTAGTAAGTGTTATTCTGTCTAGGGCCTATATACTTTGAAAGGACAGCCGTAAGTAATCGCCTGCTGCTGTTCTATACCCTCATAAACGCACTAAGTATGTCAGGCAGGGAAGTGCCAGGACATGCACAGAGAAGGGGCAGAGGCCTACATACGTCAGGCAGAGTTGGCAGCAGACTTGGGGCGAGGGGCAGCAGGAGTCGCAGCAATAGGCCTGAGCTCCCGTTAACACCCAGCGGTCGTGTCGTCGACCCATCTCTCCTCTTCAATTGGTTTGCACACTCATCCCCATCATCACAAGCGAAATCTGACAACCCCAGTCAAGAGTCGGTGGGTTCCTCAGACACAATCCTCAGTTGGCATGGCCCGGGAGCAGTCCCTGTAATCCCATTGCCTTTGTCCTATGCTGTTCCCTCTCCCAAAGAAGTATCTCATGCTTTGGGTTCAGCTCCACTATTTAGTGAAGACAATGTAATAGAGGACAGTCTGCATCTAATGGCAGCCAAGAATGTGAGGAGACATGCGTCCTTTGCTCCGCAAGGCGGGCAAGTATTGATGCGGAGAGTGACGTGGGAGGCGGTGTTTCAATTGTTCAGGGTCCTGAGGCAGACACTGTTGTGGAACACGAGGAGGACATCAGTGACGTGCACACATCTTTTGATGATGATGAAGCTGATCGCAATTGGGAGCCGGGTGCAGAAGCCGGGGCTTCATCATCATCAGGAGAAGAGATTTGCTCTTTGTCTATGAGGCAGCAAGGCGGTAGCACGGTTGGCAATCAGCGTGGTGGTGGCAGTAGTGGAAATTCAGGAGCCAAACTTGCCAGGGGGAGACCACCTGCTTCTTGGCAAGCTACCATTCAGGGAGGTAGTGGAATAGGGGTTCCTGGAGACGGGGCCAATAGCAGTGTAATAGTGCAAACTGCGGGTGGGAAAATCAGCTACTCTGCGGTGTGGTTGTTCTTCATAAAGAATCCGGAGGACCTTAGCGTAGTCACATGCAAAATCTGTCGGCAGAAAGTGAAGCGTGGCCAGGGTCCCAATCTCGGCACCATGGCCCTGCATCAACACACGATTCGCCACCATAAAGCGGCCTGGGAGAACCGTGGCTCCGAGGTAGTGGTCCAGCCTGCCGCATCACCCAGTGGCCATCCGCTCCCTCCGTCATCCAGCCAAGTCTCCACCACCTCAGCCGAAGGGAGCATTGTGTCAAACCCTCCTTCTTGCGCTCCTGCTTCTTCCGCTCCTAATCGATCGGCGAAGCCATGTCCAAGAGACAACAGTATGCGCCCACTCATCCAACGGCGCAGAAGTTGAATGTGCTCCTGTCCAAGTTGCTGGTGTTGCAGTCCCTCCCTTTCCAACTGGTGGACTCTGCAGCTTTCAGGGAATTGATGGCTTGTGCCGAGCCGAGGTGGAGAGTCCCAAGCCTTCATTTCTTTGCGAAGAAGGCAGTACCAGCCCTGCATAAGTTTGTACAAGAGAAGGTGGGCCAGTCCTTGAGCCTGTCGGTGTATTCAAAAGTGCAAGGCAGCGCCGATGTGTGGAGCTGTAACTACGGGCAAGGACAATACATGTCTTTTACGACCCACTGGGTAAATGTTGTTCCTGCACAGCCACAACAGCAACTTGGATAGGTCACACCGTTTCCTCCTCTACGCTCTGGCTCCCAGGCAGTTGGTCCTTTTACAGTGTGCGCCTCCTCCTCCCCCGTGTCCTCGGCCTCCACTGCACGTCCAAATCTCGGTGGCCCTTCATCGTACCACGCGTGTAGGGCACAGCGGTGTCAAGCTGTCCTTCACATGGTTTGCCTTGGCGAACGGAGTCACACAGGGGAGGAACTGCTAAAGTTCATTAGGGAAGAAATCAGAGTATGGCTTACTCCACGAAATCTGGAAATGGGAACCATGGTGATCGACAATGGGAAGAACATTGTGGCCGCGCTGCGACAAGGAAGTGTTAACCATTCGCCCTGCATGGCACACGTGTTGAACCTGGTTGTCAAGAAGTTCATCAAGTCTTCACCCCATTTGCAAGACGTCCTGACAATAGCAAGGAAACTGTGCATGCACTTCAGCCACTCGTACACCGCCAAGCACACTTTGCTTGAGCTGCAGCGTCAGAACGATATCCCACAACATAGTCTCATTTGTGACGTTGCCACACGTTGGAATTCCACCCTCCATTCGTTGGACAGACTATACGAACAAGGAAAAGCCATCACAGATTTTTTGATGATACAAGCAGATAGGAGTACTCCCCTGTGTAACTTCAATGTGAACGAGTGGCAGCTCATACGTGACGCCTGCAGTTTGCTGAGGCCCTTTGAGGAAGCCACATTTTTTGTTAGTCGCTCGAATTACGCCATGAACGACGTAATTCCACTCCTACATTTACTCCAAAAAATGATTGAAAACATGGCTGGTCACGGCAATGGAGACGTTGCGCCTACATCAGAAGGCAACATGAGTCCTGTGGGGGATGAACTGGAGGAGGATGATGAGGGGCAGAGCGGAGCACAGTTTACGGTGGATGAGATGGCCAGTGTTTCTGGTCATTGGACAGGAGAGGAGGAGCAGGAGCAGCCAGAGGAGCTGGAGGGTTATTACAAGGGAGGCGAGACAGAGGACCCAGACACACCGTGGCAGTATGCAGTGGAGGCAGGTAGTCCCAGCGAGTCACTGTCACAAATGGCACGATGCATGCTGAGTTGCTTGCGTAGTGACCCCCGAATTGTCAAAATTGGTCAGCGCGATGACTTCTGGATCTCCACCTTATTAGACCCTCGCTACCAGCCCAGAAGGGGGGCCTTTTTTACACCCACTGAGAGGGAGGACAAACTTACCTACTTCAGGGAGCTTCTACGCAGTCGGTTGGCCGATGCCCATCGGCCACATGGTCCATCCACTCGCAGGTCTGACTCGGGGGGGGCCCTCTGCGCTCACCTTCCACTGCCACGGCTGCTGGGGAGGGGAGGGGTGGCAGGAGCAGTACTGGCTCAATCAGCAGCAGCCTGAGTTTACAGTCGCTGATGAGTAACTTCCTTCAGCCGCATAGTGAAGCTACTCTTCAGCAGCAGGTGGACATGGAGCAGGACCTGAACCAGCAGGTGGTGGCTTACCTCGACATGACCCTGCCAACAACCGTTGAAGATCCGCTGGACTTCTGGGCAGCCAAACTCGATTTATGGCCGCAACTTGCGGAGTTTGCCCTGGAAAAGCTGTCCTGCGCGGCCAGTAGCGTGCCATCAGAGCGGGTGTTTAGTGCGGCCGGGGCCATAGTCACCCCAAGGCGAACTCATCTGTCCACTAAAAATGTGGAGAGACTGAAGTTTGTCAAGATGAATCAGGGATGGATCAGCCAGGATTTCCAGCCACTAATGACAGATGGGTCAGAGTAGATTGACCATGCTCCTACAACTAAATTTTCTCTATTGTGGTTGGTTATGAAACCCTCTGGGGCAGACCTGGGCATTGTACGGCCCGCTTGCCACATACGGCCCTTTGATTGGCTCTAACCGGCCCGCGCTGGTTGGGGGACAACTATGCTGCCTAATCTGGGGGACATCTATGCTGCCTAATCTGGGGGACATCTATGCTGCCTACTCTGGGGGACATCTATGCTGCCTACTCTGGGGAACAAGTATGCTCCTAATCTGGGGGACAACTAAACTCCTAATCTTGTGGACAACTATGCTGCCTAATCTGGGGGACATCTATGCTGCTTAATCTGGGTGACATCTATGCTGCCTAATCTGGGGGACAAGTATGCTCCTAATCTGGGGGACATCTATGCTGCCTAATCTGGGGGACAAGTATGCTCCTAATCTGGGGGCATCTATGCTGCCTACTATGGGGGACAAGTATGGTCCTAATCTGGGCGACATCTATGCTGCCTAATCTGGGTGATATCTATGCTGCCTAATCTGGGGGACAAGTATGCTCCTAATCTGGGGGACATTTATGCTACCTAATCTGGGGGACAACTATGCTCCTAATCTGGGGGACATCTATGCTGCCTAATCTGGGGGACAAGTATGCTCCTAATCTGGGGGGCATCTATGCTGCCTAATCTGGAGGACATCTATGCTGCCTCATCTGGGGGACAACTATGCTCCTAAACTGGGGGACATATATGCTGCCTAATCTGGGAGACAACTATGCTCCTAATCTGGGGGACATCTATGCTGCCTAATCTGGGGGACAAGTATGCTCCTAATCTGGTGGACATCTATGCTGCCTACTCTGGGGGACAAGTATTCTCCTAATCTGGGGACATCTATGCTGCCTAATCTGGGGGACAACTATGCTCCTAATATGGGGAAAACTGATGCTTCTGGCCTTGGGCCTATAATTTTTTGAAGTTTAGCAGTAGCTAAATACATGCTTAATGCAAATGTCAACATTGATCTTTAAATGTAAGGGGTTATGAAACCCTCTTGGGTACTGCGAATGACTGCTTCAGACTCATTCTGTGTCTTTCACAAACTACTTGCCTCCCTGGTGCCTCAGGCCTTGGGCCTATAATTTTTTGAAGTTTAGCAGTAGCTAAATATATGCTTAATGCAAATGTAAACATTGATCTTTAAATTTAAGGGGTTATGAAAACCTCTTGGGTACTGCAAATGCATGCTCCAGACTCATTCTGTGTCTTTCAGGAACTACTTGCCTCCATGGTGCCTCTGGCCTTGGGCCTTAAATTTTTGGATGTTTAGCAGTAGCTAAATACATGCTTAATGCAAATTTCAACAATGATCATTAAATTCTCTGCGCTCTGCCAGGGCCTTCTCCTACCCTGCCTGGGCTAATCCGAGGACCTCACTAACCAACTCACTAACTAATCCAATCGCTTATAGCGATGGGTGGTGTGTACAAAGGGCAGGGACTTAATCAACGCCAGCTTATGACCCTCACTTACTGGTAATTCCTCGTTTTAAGGTTAAATAAATGCAATCCCAGATCCCTATCACAAACTGGTTTCAGCGTGCAACACCTGTCCTTGAAAGATTGAGACACGCTAATCCGTTCAGTGGAGCGCGCCTGCGGCCCCGGACATCTGAGGGCAGAACACACCTGTTATTGCTCGATCTCGCAATTGATCGGGCAAGGTAAGGAGTTATTAAAGCCTCTTGGGTACTGCTGAGGCCTACTCCTGACTGCTCCTGGTGCAATGTATGTGGTAATTAAACACTCTTGGGTAGTGTTATTGTTAAATTTACTGGTAATTTTATCAGTAATAAAATTGAATTTTGCAGAATGCTAACCGTTATGCAACGGAACGCTTGTTGCGTGTGATTTTTTAATGAAAAATAAATAAATAAATAGATGGAGAGGGATTAACTCTGCTTAATAATTTTTGGCGATTAGAATCCTTTTGTCATCTGATTTTTTGGAGACAGATGCGCTTACACACATGTAATCATTTTTTAACCAAATTTCAAACATTGTGTGGTTTATTTTTTTTGAGAAGAATGTCTTTTGGTGGTTCACCATCCTGCATTATAGAGTCTTCTGAACTGCTGTAAATGCGCTTGTTTTAAAAAAAAAAAAAAAAGGTATTTTGTCAGACAATTTCAATAAAATGTTGCGTTTTTTTGGGGTGGATTCTGAAGCTCGGGTGACGGGTGTGTAGTGTGTACTCGTGCATCAGTCAACTCCAGTCTGTGTCCGTTAGGCAATATATGGGTTACTGACGCAGCAGAGGTGGGGCCTTGGTCTTGGAATTTCAATTTTTTTTTTTTAAACTTGAACATATTGTGTGGTTTATTATTTTTGAGAAGAATGTCTATTGGTGGTCCACCGTCCTGCATTAGAGAGTCTTCTGAAATGCTGTATATGCGCTTGTTTTAAAAAAAAAAAAAAAAAAAAAAAATTTTTGGGCTGTGAAATAAAACCAGTCAGTTCACGTCACAGTTGTGAGTTTTTTTGCCTGCAGGGCTAATTGTGGCACCCTAGTGCAAATCACATTTGGTGTGACATTTGTGTAAATAAAAAAAAAATACCTTTTTTGCCTGTGAAATAAAACCAGACAGTTCACGTCACAGTTGGGAGTTTTTGGGCCTGCTGGGCTCATTGTCACACTAGTGCAAATCATATGTGGGTTGACAGTTGTGTAAATTAGAAAAAAAATACCTTTTTTGACTGTGAAATAAAATCAGTCAGTTCATGTCACACTTGGGAGTTTTTGGGCCTGCTGGGCTCATTGTCACACTAGTGCAAATCATATGTGGTGTGACCGCAGTGTAAATTTGAAAAAAAAAATCCTTTTTTTGGCTGTGAAATAAAATCAGTCAGTTCACTTGGTGTCTGGTATTGTGCCAAGGGACTGGCGCAAGGCGAATGTGGTGCCAATCTTCAAAAAGGGCTCTGGGTCTTCCCCAGGAAACTATAGACCGGTAAGTTTAATGTGCATTGTGGGTAAATTGTTTGAAGGACTTATAAGGGATTACATACAGGAATACATAGGGGATAATTGTATTATAAGTGATAGCCAGCATGGGTTTACTAAGGATAGAAGTTGTCAAACCAATCTAATTTGCTTTTATGAAGATGTGAGTAGAAGCCTTGACAGAGGAATGGCTGTGGATATAGTGTTTCTGGATTTTGCTAAAGCGTTTGATACTGTCCCTCATAGATGTCTGACAGGTAAGTTAAGGTCTTTGGGTTTGGAAACTTTAGTTTGTAACTGGATTGAACACTGGCTCATGGATCGTACCCAGAGAGTGGTGGTCAATGATTCGTACTCTGATTGGTCCCCGGTTATTAGTGGTGTACCCCAAGGTTCAGTACTGGGCCCGCTGTTGTTTAATTTATTTATCAATGATATAGAGGATGGCATTAACAGCTCTGTTTCTATCTTTGCAGATGACACCAAGTTTGTAGCACGGTACAGTCTATAGAGGATGTGCATAGGTTACAAGATGACTTGGATAGACTAAGTGTCTGGGCATCCACTTGGCAAATGAGGGCATCTGGGTACTAATAACATGCATGCATCGTATGTCTTAGGGGGGATTAAACTGGCAGTCACTGGTAGAGAAGGATCTGGGTGTACTTGTAGATCACAGACTACAGAATAGAATGCAATGTCAGGCTGCTGCTTCCAAGGCTGGCAGGATATTGTCATGTATAAAAAGAGGCATGGACTCGAGGGACAGGGACATAATACTCCCCCTTTATAAAGCATTGATACAGCCTCACCTGGAATATGCTGTTCAGTTTTGGGCACCAGTCCATAAAAGGGACACTGTGGAGCTGGAAAGGGTGCAGAGACGCGCGACTAAACTAATATGGGGCATGGAACATCTTAGTTATGAGGAGTGATTAAAGGAGTTACAATTGTTTAGTCTTGAGAAGAAACGTTTAAGGGGGGGTATGATAAATGTAAATAAGTATATTAATGGTCCATACAAAAAATATGGAGAAAAACTGTTCCAGGTCAAAACCCCCGAAAGGACGAGGGGGCACTCCCTCCGTCCGGCGAAGAAAAGGTTAAGTCTTAAGGGGAGACACGCCTTCTTTACCATAAGAACTGTGAACTTATGGAACAGTCTACCTCAGGAACTGGTCACAGCAGGAAAAATTAGCAGCTTTAAAACAGGGTTAGATAAATTCCTGGAACAAAATAACATTAATGCTTATGAAGAAATATAAAATCCCATCCCTTCCCCAATATCGCACCACACCCCTTCCCTTCAATTCCCTGGTTGAACTTGATGGACGTATGTCTTTTTTCAACCGTACTAACGGTTACTATGTAACTTCACACTTGGGAGTTTTTGGGCCTGCTGGGCTCATTGTCACAATAGTGCAAATCATATGTGGTGTGACAGTTGTGTAAATTTAACAAAAAAAAACATTTTTGACTGTAATAGATTGAATAGCAGTTAGTTGTCTGCAAGCGTGTGTCAGGGCTACAGCGTCTACTCTACGTCTACGTCTGTCAAGGACATGTTTGAGCGTAAGATGGCAATATCAGAAGGTCACCTCCTAGCCCGGCGTCTGACAGCTGGTTTGTCTGAACTCATAGGCCGCCAGCTTTTAAAAAATGTATTTAAAAAAAATTTTAAAAAATGTGTAAATTATTTTTTTAAATACCTAAAAAAATTTTTTAGCTATTGGGACACCATAGTGGAAGGTACCCGGACAAAATTTCTTTGCACAAAAGGCAATCCCCAACCGGTACTCGATTGTGCAACAGGAAATAATGGCATGTCTGTTACACAGTGTTGGGGCAAGGGTCCATCTGACCACTGATACCTGGTCTGCAAAGCATGGTCAGGGCAGGTATATCACCTACACTGTACATTGGGTAAACCTGGTGACGCTGTGCAGGGTTGCCGCGGTGGATTTTCAATGAAGACGGGCCTCTTGAAGCTGATTGGTTGCTCGCTGCTGGATGGTATGGGGGCGACCAATCAGGGACGTGCCGTACATGGCTGTGTACAGTTACGCTGTCATAGGAAAAAGACAGTGAGGGGATGTCATCCAAACATGGGCATGGGGATGGTAGGCTTAACTCTGATTGGCTGTTTGGGATGTCGAGTGAGCCAATCAGAGAGGGGACGTATGAGTTCAGGTTGCTAGTCTTTGCCGCTGGTGGCGGCAGGATGTCTTTCAAATCTTTCAGCCAATCGCTGCTGGGCAGGTCCGGGCTGCGACTAATCAGGTTAAAGACGTATAATTCCTCTTTGGGGGATTCCTAGAGGCATCGGCGGCAAATCTTTTTTGAAGAATTCGACCAATCGCTGCTGGGCAGGTCCGGGCGGCGACCAATCAGGGATGAGACGCGTATTTCCTCTTTGGAGAATTCCAAGAGGCATCGGCGGCAACTATTTTTTGAAGAATCCGACCAATCACGTTCCGTCTGGGTAAGGTGGCGACCAAGGATGACTTGCATGACTTATCCGCCACCAACTATGGTTCAAGCCACAATGTTTTAGGGCACTTTCTGGCTGGGAAACAAACAGAAATTTTTCTGGCTGCTGCTACAACAGCGGCTGCAACAATACCAAATTTTTCAGCCATGTGTACATGCCTTATTTTTCTGGTACTCTCTGCTGACATCTCTGTCCATCATGCCAGTGAGGCGCTTGATTTGCAACAGCCCAACACGTTGTAATTCAACACTCCTAATGTTTGACCACCTGCTCCAACAAGAAAAAGCCGTTAACCAATATTTGTATGACCAGGGTGCTAGGACATCATCTGCGTGCCCTGGGAAGAGTGCTGGATCAGACAGTAGATGAGCGTGAAGAGGAAGAGTTGTGGTCACCATCACCACCAGAAACAGCCTTATCAGCATCGCTTGCTGGACCTGCGGCAACGCAGGAAGAGGAGTCAGAGGAGGAATGTGGCTTTGAAGAGGAGGAGGAAGACAAACCATAGCAAGCATCCCAGTGTGCTCATTGTCACCTATTTGGTTTCCGTGGTGTTGTACGTGGCTGGGGGGGGGGGGGGGGGAAGAAGATGATATCTTCCCTGACATCACTGAGGACGAGGAACGGGACATGAGTAGCTCGGCATCCAACCTTGAGCAAATGGGGTCTTTCATGCTGTCGTGCCTGTTGAGGGACCCTTTTATTTTGAAAAGGATTTCTTTGTGTTTTTCACCGTCCTGCATTATAGAGTCTTCTGAACGTTATGATCATTTAAACTTGAATTTTCAAGAGTACTAAACATTACACAAAGGAATGATTGTTGTGTGTGATTTTTTAACTTACATTTTCAAAAGTAAAATACAGAGAGGGAAAAACTTTCTTTATTTGATGAAAAATGTTATTTAGAAATTTTATTTATTTAGACTTTGTGTTTTCCTCCATCCTGCATTATAGTTTTCTGGACTCTTGGATATGCGCTTGTTCTTATATTTCAGCCATGTGTACATGCCTAATTTTTCTGGCCTCTGGTGCTGCACTTTTTCTGGTGCTGCAATTTTTCTGGCGGCTGCTTTCATCTTTATTTGATGAAAATTTTTATTTGGAAAAGGATTCCTTTGTGCGTTTCTCCGTCCTGCATTATAGAGTCTTCTGGACTCTTGGATATGCGCTTGTTCTTATATTTCAGCCATGTGTACATGCCTAATTTTTCTGGCCTCTGGTGCTGCACTTTTTCTGTTGCTGCAATTTTTCTGGACACTGCTTTCATCTTGATTTGATGAAAAATTTTATTTTGAAAAGGATTTCTCTGTGATTTTCACCGTCCTGCATCATAGAGTCTTCTGGACTTTCTGATAATTTAAACTTGAATTTTCCAGAGTATTAACCATTGCACCAAGGAACGCTTGTTGCGTGTGATTTTTTAACTTAGATTATCAATAATAAAATACAGAAAGGGATGAACTCTGTTTCTTTATTTGATGAAAAAATGTATTTAGAAAATAATTTCTTTGTCTTTCTCCGTCCTGCATTATAGAGTCTTCTGGACTCTTGGATATGCGCTTGTTCTTATTTTTCAGCCATGTGTACATGCCTAATTTTTCCTGCCTCTGGTGCTGCACTTTTTATGCTGCCGCAATTTTTCTGGGTGCTGCTACGGCTGCAACAATACCAAATTTTTGAGCCATGTGTACATGCCTAATTTTTCTGGTACTCTATGCTGACATCTCTGTCCATTTTAGCAACCGTGCATATTATATGTATGGTAAGGGTAGCATGGTGGCTCAGAGGTTAGCACTGCTGACTTTCAGTGCTGGTGCCTTGGGTTCAAATCCCACTATGTGCTGCCTAAAGGGGGGCTCTAACTATGTGCTGCCTAATATGGGGGAATCTATGTGCTGCCTAAAGGGGGGCTCTTACTATGTGCTGCCTAAAGGGGGGGATCTATGTGATGCCTAAAGGGGGCTAAAGCACGTTATTCCAAAGAATTTAGGAATAATAGGTGATTTATGCCCTTTATGGATTAAAACCAGACTCTGCATCAACTATGTAATTTTCCATGGGAGTTTTGCCATGGATCCCCCTCCAGCATGCCACAGTCCAGGTATTAGTCCCCTTGAAACAACTTTTAAATCACTATTGTGGCCAGAAAGAGTCCCTATGGGTTTTAAAATTCGCCTGCCCATTGAAGTGAATGGCGGTTCGCCGGTTTGAGAACATTTGCGGAAGTTCTCGTTCGCCGTTCGCGAACCGAAAATTTTATGTTCGCAACATCACTATTGGCAAGTAGTGATGAGCGGCATTGCTCATATTCGAATTTGCAATATTTCACGAATATATAGACGAATATAGGCGTATTTTGCGTATCCGTTATATTCTCATATGCTCATATGCGAACATTCGCATATGCGAATATTCGCATATGTGAATATTCGCATATTCGTGTATTGGAGGAAGAAAACAGTGAGGGGGTGGGCAACTTTACTATTGATTGCTAGGGATGTTGTTAATAACCTCTGACAAGTGTATTTGCATCATTCTAATTGGCCCACAAGTGAAAAGAAGGAATATGCGCACATGCGAATATTCACATATGCGAATATGTGGGAAAAAGCGAATATTCGCAATTTCAAATATATAGCGAATATATTCGCAATATTAGCGATATTCGCTATAAAAATTCGAAATGCGAATATTCGCACCCAACACTATTGGAAAGGTGTGTTGGCATTGGCATGTCATGCTGACTGTAGACTCAGGGTGCTGCTGATGGAGCTGGTACTGCTCCTGCCATTCCATGCCTCCCCAGCAGCCTTGGCAGTGGAAGGTGAGCGCAAAGGGCGCCCTGTGTCAGACCTGTGAGAGGATGGATGATGGCGCCGACCAATTGACTACGTAGGATGTCTCTGTAGTAGGTCAGTTTGTCCTCCCTCTCAGTGGGTGTAAAAAAGGCACCCATTTTGTGCCGGTAGCGAGGGTAGAATAAGATGGAGAGCCAGAAATCATCCTGCTGCCGAATGGTGACAATTCGGCGGTCACTACGCAAGCATGTAAGCATGCATCGTGCCATTAGTGACTTGGAGGGGCTCCATCTCCACTGCATACTGCCACGGTTTGTCTGGGTCCTCTGTCTAGTCTTCCTCATAACCTTCTAGCTCCTCTGGCTGCTCCTGCTCCTCCTCTCCTGTCAGATGACTAGTCTAACTGCCCATTTTGCAAAACCTAAACTGTGCTCCACTTTGCCCCTCCCCTCCTCCTCCAGTTCAGCCCCACAGGGCTCATGTGGCAGTGAGATGTAGGTGCCACGTCTCCCTAGCCCTTACCAGCCATCGTTTCCAACATGTGTTGTAGAAAATAAAACAGTGGAATGACGTTGTTCATCCCATAATCCTGGCCACTGACTAATAATGTGACTTCCTCAAAGGGCCTGGGCAAACGGCAGGTGTCACGTATGAGCTGCCACTGGTTCACATTGAAGTTACACAGGGGAGTCCCCATATCCGCTTGGATGATCAAGAAATCGGTGATGGCTTTTCTCTGTTTGTATAGTCGGTCCAACATATGGAGGGTGGAATTTCAACACGTGGCAACGTCGCAAATAAGACTATGTTGGGGGACACCTTTCTGACGCTGCAGCTCAATGAGGATGTGCTTTGCTGTGTACGAGTCACTGAAGTGCATGCAAAGTTTCCTTCCCAATGTTAGGATGCCTTGCAAATGGGGGTAATACTTCAGGAACCGCTTGACAACCAGATTGAACAAATGTGCCAAACAGGGCGCTTGGCTTTGCCTTCCTTGTCGCAGCGCAGACAAGATGTTCTTCCGGTTGTCAGTCACCATGGTTCCCATTTCCAGTTTTTGTGGAGTAAGCCATGCTCCGACTTCTTTATGAATGACTTTTAGCAGTTCCTCCCCTGTGTGATTAGACCGTGCCCTGAACACACTGTATGCTGGTGGGGCACTGAGACTTGTCTGTGCAGTGGAGGCTGAGGACACAGTGAAGGATGAGGAGATGGAGTTGCACACTGTCACAGGACCAAGGGCCTGAGAGCGAGGAGGAGGAGGAAGCAGCGTGACCTGTCCAAGATGGTTTTGTGGCTGTGCAGGAACCGCATTTACCCAGTGGGCCATAAAGGACATGTATTGTCCCTTACCATTGTTACAGCTCCAGACATTGGCTCTGCCATGCACTTTGGTACACACCGACAGGCTCAAGGACTGACCCACCTTCTCTTCCACAAAATCGTGCAGGGCTGGTACTATCTTCTTCACAAAGAAATTATGGCTTGGCACTCTCCACCTCGGCTCGGCACAAGCCATCAGTTCTCTGAAAGGTGCAGAGTCCACCACTTCAAAAGGGATGGACTGCAGCACCAGCAACTTGGACAGGAGCACATTCAGCTTCTGCACCTTTGGATGAGTGGGCGCATACTTTTGTCTCTTAGACATGGTTTCGCCGATGGATTGTTGTCGGAATGACTGACTAAAAGTTGGAGGAGCAGGAGCATCTGGAGTGACAGAAGGAGGTTATGACACACAGCTCCATTTGGCTAGGTGGTGGAGCCTTGGCAGGCTGAAAGAGGGAGCGGCATGCCACTGGGTGATGCAGCAGGCTGGACCACTACATCGGAGCCACGGTTCTCCCAGGCTTCTTTATGGTGGTTCAGCATATATTGACACAGGGCCATGGTGCAAACATTGGGACCCTGGCCACGCATCACCTTCTGCCGACACTTGCATGTGGCTATGTTAACCTCCTCCGGATGCTTGATGAAAAACTCCCAAACCGCAGAGTCGCTGATTTTCCCTCCAACAGTCCGCACTTACTGCTCTTGCACCATGCCAACTGAGGGTTGTGTCTGAGGAACCACCGACTGTTGACTGGGGGTATCAGATGTCACTTATGATGAAGAAGATGACCGTGTTGTTAACCAATCGATGAAGGCAGATGGGTTGCTGGTGGAGACAAGACCGCTAGCTGATACCGGGAGCTCAGGCCTCTCGCTGCAACTCCTGCTTCCACTCGCCCCTAATCTGCTGTGACCACTGCCTGATGAATTTAGTCCACTGCCACTCCTTTGTTCACATCCTGGCACTTCTCTGCATGACATACTTATGAGGGCAGTACAATATGCTTCACTATGCTTAAAACAGTATTTGTCCAGAACACCAGCCGGTGAGTACTTTTGCCTGTCCTTTCACAGTATCTAGGCCCTTGACAGATTAACAGGTACAAAATAGTACACTACTTAGATGTAGGTATGTGGTACGCACTTATGTGGGCACCAAAATTCACTACAGTACGCTTAAAGAAGTAGTGGAATAAAACACCAGCCGGTGATTACTTTTTCCTTGCCTTTCACAGTATCTAGGCACTTAACAGATTAACAGGTACAAAATAGTACACTACTTAGATGTAGGTATGTGGTACGCACCAAAATTCACTACAGTACACTTAAAGAAGTAGTTGAGTAAAACACCAGCCGGTGATTACTTTTTCCTTGCCTTTCACAGTATCTAGGCACTTAACAGATTGACAGGTACAAAATAGTACACTATTTAGATGTAGGTATGTGGTATGCACTTATGAGGGCAGAAAAATGCGCTTCAGTACACTTAAAAAAGTTTTGCAGTAAAACACCAGCCGATGATAACTTTTGCCTGGCCTTTCACAGTATCTAGGCCCTTGACAGATTAACAGGTAGGAAATAATGCACTACTTAGATTAGGGCAGAAAAATGTGCTACAGTACACTTAAAAAAATTATTTTTGCACAACACCAGCATTACACAACAGTGCTACAGCACACAGTCGCTGTGTACTAAACCCAAAATTTCACTCTCTCAAAGACTATTAGGAATGGACTGCTGGGTATTATACTGCAGACTAGTATAACCAGCAGACCATTTGTTGTGGAACAAAGACACAGAGTTGCGCTGAAAAATTATTCCTCCATCCTCTGATGTTTCTCAAGCTGAGCCATCTTGTTCAAAATGTATGAGGCTCTCTGCTCCTCTCTGTAATACACTGCTGTTGAACGTGAATGGGACGTTAATGGCTGCAGTAAAAATTACTTTCTGGGAAAAATGCACTGCTCTCTGTCCACCAGAATGCTGACGTGACTACGAGGTGAAAGGCTGCTGTAAAAAACGTATGAAAATAAACAATGACGGCACTTACCACATATGGAGTGACAGCTGTACTTTATTCGGTGACTGGCAGACTACAGCATGGGGAGGAGGGACGCCAGGAGCGCGATAGCTATTTCGTGCACCAAGTGCACTTCTTCAGACCACTCCAGGATTGAGCACCCCGCTGGAGGTGCTGATAGACTGAGGGTCCCTGAGCATCAGGACATTGTGCGTATGATAGCTGTGCCGAGCTCTTTTTCTTTTCCTAAGGCTGCTGTAAAAAGCTTGTCTGTGTAAAACACAGCGCTATCCTATCTCTCTACATTGAAAGGATGAAATGACTAGCCAGAATATGGCTGCCAATTATATAGGGCTGTGACATCACAGGGGTGAATGGCTGCTGATAGGCTGCATCCTACATGTGAATCAGGGTCATCCCACCTACCCTTGTTCCCGCCTTCCTTGCCCCATGTCCTCACATGTGGATCTGCCATTTTAGATGCCATGGAGCCTGGACTGCAATAATTGGAGTTTAATTAACTGATTTGCGTGATAGAATTGTGGCAATATTCGCATTCGTTGCAAATCAAAATTTTGTACGAGTTTGGATTCGGAGGATTTGATCCGCTCATCTTTATTGATTAGCATCCAGCTTTACTAGGAACAGATAGAAAATATGTAGTGCACCTTATCTTTATTCTGTAGGTCCATACAATTAAAATGATACCAAATTTATATAGGTTTTAGTTTGTTTTACTTTACTTTTTTTTTTGTGGGAAAAGGGGGGTGATTTAAACTTTTATTAGGGAAGAGGTTAATTCACATTTATTGACAATTTTTTCTTTTACTTTTTTATTTTTTTTTATTTATTTATTTTTACACAGGTTTTAGTCCCCATAGGGGACTATTACATGCAATCATTAGATTGCATACACTATTTAATGCTATGCCATAGCATAGCATTGATCAGTGTTATCGGTACACCATTGCTCCATCCTTGGAGAACCGATTGGATGGCGATAGGCAGGTAAGGATCCCCCGCAGTTGATTGGGACATCGCGATTTCCATGCGATGATCCATGTATTAAAAAAGCTGAGATTAATTCCAGGGCTTTATCTAGAAATCAGTGGGGTTCTCAGCACTAAGATCCAGAACGATGAAAACACTTTCAGTTAGCTCAGAAATACTTTGTTCGTGGCTCAAAGCATTACCCTGCCACTCAGCCTATCGCTGGCCAATGCGGAACATCGCTGTGGCCAGTGATTTGCTGACCACAGCCGGACCAGGAAGAAGACTGCGGTGGAGGAGCGGAGCAAGATACCAGGACCAGGTGGAGCGACGACAGGTAGGTTCTCTTTATTGTTTTTTTTTTTTAAACAGTAAAGTTTTATTGAAGGTTTTCAATGAAAAGGGTACAAAAGTACAAAAGTACAGATAATGTGCTCACATATGAAGACATGTGTCTGTGTCAAATACACTGGGTAGGGTGAGAATCACGTGTATCAATAACAGAAAGAATGAACAACTTTGAGTATACTCAATAAAAGCTCCCTATTACGGGTAGTATGGGGCTACCCTTGTAGGTACGTAACTGAGTAGGTTCGAAGGAGCATTATATAGAGGGGGTAAAAGGAAAGGAAAAAGGAGTGGGAGAAGGATGGACACAGGGAAGTAGGGGAGGACAAGAAGAAACAGGGGACAAGGGGATAGAAGAGAAAAGGCTTACCTCTCGACAGGGTGCACAGGCAAAGACTCTCCAGCATGACGTGTCGACTTCAGGTCGTCATTTGATAGTGTAGGGAAGGGGGGCGAGAACACCTCTCAGGTCGGAGTGGGACATGGGGGGTCTGGGGGTTCCAGATTGATAGATCTATATTCAGGGGAGGACATGAAAGAGATCCAGGGGCCCCAGATCAGGTGGTGTTTGTCCATTGATCGCCCGGAGTCCGCCATAAGTTCCTCCATCCTATGGAGATGGGAGAGTTCCCGTAGCCACGATGAGAAAGTGGGAGGGGACGTGGATTTCCACAACCTGGGGATGACCGACCTAGCTGCTAGCAACATAAACCTAACTAGATAAGCGGGCCATTTTGGGAGAAAGGGGGGGAGGACGGATAGTAACAAGGGTCCCGGGTCCATATCCAATCTTATGGATGTCAATCTATGGATCACATCCAACACTTGGGTCCAAAAGGAGCAAAGCTTAGGACACCTCAGCCACACATGGGTCATGGTGCCTCTTGATTCCCCACATCTCCAGCATACGTCGGGGTTCCCCGGGAAGAGCTTGGATAATAGAGCCGGGACCCGATACCATCTGGTTAGGATTTTGAAGTTGGTTTCCTGAGCCCTACAGGAGGTGGATACTTTGTGGCAGTAGTGTAGGGCCCTCTTCCATTCCTCGTCTGAGAATTCCGTCATCAGCTCTCGCTCCCAACCTCTCCTGTATGGCAGGGGATCTCTACAGAGTTCATCGAGGATAAGGGAGTAGATACAGCTAATCGGGCGGGAAGGTCGAGAGCTAGATGAGCACAATTTCTCGAACGGGAGTAGGGGGCGGTGTAGCTGTAACGTATGTCGATGTTTCAAGTAAAAGTGTCTCAGTTGGGTGTACTGGAAGGATTGCAGAAAAGTGGGGGGTGTATCACCCAGTATATCTTCCAAGGGTCTCAAAGCGTCATGAGTCAGGAGAGAGAGGAAGGAGGGCGAGGAATGTTTCGTCAGGCCTAGGAATGAAGAGGTGGAGGAGGTAGCGGGGAATAGTGGGTTGTCGAACACCGGGGTCAATGGGCCATCTGGGGTGAACAATCGAGATGTAGACAAATATGTGAATCGTGCCTGAGCTATCGTGGCCAACACTGGGGGTATTTCGGATAGGGTAGAGGAGGAACGCGGTGTGGAGGGGCGCCACATGAACGTTTTAGGGTCTAGAGAACAGGAGTCACGTTCCAGAGGTATCCAGAGCTTGACTGGTGATGGGGCGTGGCAGTCGAGTACCCTAGTGAGGACTGAGGCCAGGTGGTAAGCAATACAGTCCGGAAGGCCTAAGCCCCCTTCAGACTTGCGTCTAGACAGTATTTTGCGGGCCAGTCTCGGGCGTTTATGAATCCACACAAAGCCAGTTAGGAGCGCAGTAAGTCCCTCAAAAAAGGACCTGGGTAGAAGAGCCGGCACAGTAGAGAATAAATAGAGCAATCGGGGGAGAACGTTCATTTTTAGAACGTTAATTCTGCCCAGCCAGGAGAAGTCCCTGCGCTCCCACCTAGCCAAGTCGGATCTCAATAGTTGTAGTAGAGGTGGGTAATTAAGTGTATAAGTGTCGGCTAGGTTAGAGGGGACCTGTATTCCCAGGTATGTGATCGATCTATAGCACCATTTAAAAGGGAAGGAAGTGCGGAGTTGGGCTATTACATGGGCGGGAAGGGTGATATTAAGGGCCTCACTCTTAGACGGATTTATCTTGTAGTTACTGTATTGCGAATATGTGCGTATGGTGGATAGAAGCGAGGGGAGGGTAGTGATAGGGGAGGAGAGGAAAAGCAAAATGTCGTCTGCAAAAGCCGAGCATTTGTAATGGTACGAGGCGGTCTGTAAGCCCCTAATATTGTCGTTATCCCGGATCGCGTTGAGTAGGTGCTCCATGCAAAGCACGTAGAGGGTCGGGGATAAGGGACAGCCCTGTCTCGTACCATTACGAATGTGAAACGGAGAAGATAACTGACCGTTGACGCGGACCTGTGCCTGGGGGTTGGAGTAGAGTGCCATGATTCGAGCCTTCATCACAGGACCAAGACCTATTTGGGACAAAGTAGCATCCAAGAAGTTCCAGTCCACCCGATCAAAGGCTTTCTCGGCATCCAGGGACAGTAAAAAGAGAGGGCTAGCATGCTTATGAGCATAGTAGATGGTGGAGAAAGCTCTCAAGGTGTTGTCCCTAGCCTCCCTTCCGCGAATGAACCCAACCTGATCCGGGTGGACAAGAGACTCCATATGAGTCGCCAGTCTGTTAGCCATTAATTTCGCAAAAAGCTTGGTGTCTACATTCAAAAGTGAGATGGGACGATAATTCTGGCAAAGAGTATGGTCTTTGCCCTCTTTAGGGATCACTGTGATGAAGGCTCTCAAAAAGGAGGGAGGTATTGATGTAGAGTCAGGAATGGAGTTAAAGGCCATGAGGAGTGTATGTGACAGTTCTGTCCGGAGAGACTTATAAAACCTGGCTGTGTATCCATCTGGGCCCGGAGACTTGCCCGCTGGTAGGCCAGATATCGCCAGGTCTAGTTCCTCCAGGGAGAACGGGGATTCAAGGGATGAAATGGTGTCTGGAGAGAGAGTGGGTAAGGCCGTGGAGTGGATATACTGTTGCAGTGATGTATGCGCAGGGGGGGAGGGGGGTGTAGTGGTAGGCCTAGGCAAATTGTATAAGTCCGAGTAGTACTGTCTAAAGGCAGATAATATGTCTGGTGTCAGGTGAGAGAGTTTATCAGAAGAGTTTTTAATGGAGGGGACAAAAAGTGAGGACCTTTTCTCCCTTAAAGCCCTCGCTAAGAGCTTACCTGACTTGTTGCCCCATTCATAAAAGAATCGACCCGTTAGTTGCTTATAATATCTATGCTTTGAGTTCAGTACTGACAGGAGTTCCTGGCGGACTCGGATCAAGTCTCTGAATGTCTGTTCTTGCAGAGTGCGTTTATGTAAGGTTTCTAGCGTAGTTAGTTCGGCGTAAAGAGAGGCAAGTTTAGTCGAGTTCTCTCTCTTTAGCCGAGCCCCATGCTTGACTAGTACGCCGCGTAGAACACATTTCAGGGCTTCCCATTTAATAAGCGGTGGGGAAACATCATTCACATGGTCAGCCTGAAAGTTAGCAATTGAGAGTTTGAGCTCTTGGGAACACAATGTGTCCAGCAAAAGATTCTCGTTCAGGCGCCAGGTAGCATGGGGCTTGGAAAGAGAGGGCACCTGGAATGAAAAGAATGTGGGTGCATGGTCAGAGATGGTTATAGAACCAATAGAGGCTGAAGTGACCTGGGGTAGTAGGTGGTGTGAGCAAAAAGTATAATCAATACGACTATAAGTTTGTCGTGGGTGGGAGAAAAAGGTGAAGTCACGGCCTTGCGGGTGTCGGGTACGCCATATATCGCTAAGTTGCAAGGAGTGGAGCTTTTTGCGGATGGCGCGTAGGTGTCGATAGGACAGGTATGAATGACCCGTGGAAGTGTCGGCTAGCGGACTCAGGGGAATGTTAAAATCTCCGCAGAGGATGATATGTCCAACTGCAAAGGATGATAGGGTGTCGAGTGTAGTGCAAAGAAAGGAAGCTTGGCCCTGATTGGGGGCATAAATGGAGGCTATAGTGAACTTTTGATCTGAAATCTCACAATTGACAAATAGATAACGTGCGTGGGGATCGCTTACAGTGTCCAGGATTTTAATGGGTAGAGATCTATGAAATGCTATAGCAACCCCTTTAGTTTTCGCCTCTGGGTTAACACTGTTAAACCAGGTTGAGTAGTATCTGCAGGCAAATCGTGGTACATGTCCCTCCATAAAGTGTGTCTCCTGCAAAGCCAGGACATGGGTCCTCTGTTTATGGAGGGAATACAAGACCTGGCTACGTTTTTCTGGGGTGTTCAGCCCTTTGACATTAAATGAGGCTACCTTCATGTCGACCGCCATGTGAATTAGGGAAGGTAATGAGTAGTCTCACCGCCACGCTAGGAGTCCGCCCGTGCAACCACTGTCCGAGGTGTCTACGAGATTCACGAGGTGTACCTAGAAGAGAAAGAAAAGGGAAAAGGGGGAAGGTTAGGGAAGGGAGGAACAGCAGCAACCTAAAGGAGATAGCTACATAGGGGCTCACAGTAGTGGTCATAAGGACCATAAACAAGGTCAGCACCAGTCTGACCGTGTCCCTAATGGGGGTTGAGTGGAAGGGACGCCAAAAAGGAAGCAAAACTGTCATCAACATAAAGTAACAGTGACAGTGGGGAAGTTAAAGGACTCTCTACTAGAGCCAAGATGAAATCAGATGGTAGCCCCCTCCGGAGGTCCGGAGGAAGAGCTCTACAAGGTAAGGGCTGTCTTTAAACAGGGGTGGCTGTAGCCATCCGTGAAAACAGTGGGCAGGGTGGCATATAAGAAAAAGCTATGAAAGAGCAACATTCCAACTATGGTAGGGCAGTTAACGCAGGAACCACAAACATGAATGCATGTAACAATGTCCCAAGGACTCAAAGGGGACCCGGCCGGGTCAATATCCGGTTCCAGTGGAACTGGTCATAGGAGCTGTCCATGGGTTAATCGAAGAAGGAGTCAAGGCGCATTAAGCGCTCCATGGTCCATGGGGTCAAGAAGTCAGGTTTTGCGTTTCAGTCCTTGCGGAAGGGGAGTAAATGGGGTAGTGTCCATGTTCAGTGGTGTAGATCTTCCATCTCGGTTGGGCCTAGTGCAAGCCGGGTAGGAGGGTAAGTAGAACAACTCCCAATCTGGAAGAGCAATCTGAGGGAGTTTGAAAGCGGACAAAAATTGTGGAAGGTCTCTGGGGGAACGTAGAGTAGCAGTAGTGGAGCCGTGTCTGGCAATTAGTGAAAAGGGAAACCCCCATCTGTAAAGTATACGGGCATTTTGCAGAGTGTTCAGGAGGGGTTTGAGTGAGGCCCTGAGGCGTAGGGTGCGGATGGAGAGGTCCGGGTAGAGTTGGATTGGAGTTCCATTGTAGGTCAGGTGTTTAAGGTCTCTTGCTTTCCTCATGACCGCATCTTTGGTGGTGTAATGGTGTACCCTACAGATCACATCTCGGGGTTTGGATGGGTCTGGATTTTTTGCCTTCAGCGCTCTGTGGGCCCTGTCTAGTTCAATGGGATTATCGGCAGGTTTCTGCAGCACTTCATTAAAGATCCGTTGAACCACTCCCTGCAGTTCTTGGGTGGACACAGATTCTGGGAGACCTTTGATTCGGACATTGTTGCGACGATTGCGATTGTCCACATCGTCCAAATGCTCAACCATGGTTGCTTGTGAGGAGTAGAGTGCTGCAGTAGCCGATTGAAGCTCTTTGATGTCAGCGAGTATTGTAGTATGAGAAACCTCTAGGTCCTGGACTTTGTTAGTCAGGCAAGTAACCTCTGCTTGTACCGGTTCCAGGTCTTTCTGCCAGGCGGATTTTAGGTCCGCAGCCAGTGAGAGCATGTCCATCTTTGTGGGTAATAGAGCCAGCAGCGCCTGAAGTTCCGGGTGATTTTTCAGAGTGTGTATCGCCATTTCTGGCGTCGGGAGTACGGGCTCCACAGGTGAGTGGGAGGAGGTCAAGTCTGTTTTCAAGACGGGTGGAGATGAGGCCGCAGGGGACCCAGCATGGCGGCTCGGGCGACATTCCCTCTGGTGCGTTTCCTCTGAAGAAGAGCAATCTGTGTGAGCACGAAGCGATGAAGTACTCCTTTGGGGGGTCCGGAATAGCTTTTTCTTAGCAGGAGGACTAGCGCCCCAATATTCTGGGGGGCTGTCACCTTCTGTGGAGCCTCCACTAGAGGCTGAGGTGCCAGAATCCGTATAGTTTTGGGCAGAAAGTCCAGGTAGGGGGGAGGCAGCTGGAGTTGGAGGTGGCGAAGATCCAGACACCAAGGGGTTAATGCCATGTGTAGAAGGTGATTGACCAGGTTGTTTGGGGGGAAGTTGGGCCGGCTGCCTCTGTATTAATGCCGGATAGTCCTCCCTGACTGCAGGTAACTTCAGTACCTCCACCTCCTCTAGTGTGTGGGGGGTAGGCTCAGCAGTCGGTGTCATAGGGGTCCCCTCAGCCTGTGTGTCAGCGGTGCTCCGCGTGTGTCGTTGCGGCAGGGGAGAGGGAGCGGCTGGGGCCGAGCGGTCCGCCATCTTCTGGGAAGCAGCGCTCTGCGTGGGGTCCCCAGTAACAGGTGAGTGTTCAAGTTTAGGGGAAGACTCACTTGCTGTTCCCCGAGGAGGAGATCTTGTTTGTTCCCGGCCGGTGTGCGTAGACGAGGGTTCGGGCATCATTGCCGGGACTGCGAGGCTTCCGTCAGGTATGTCTGCTGAGGGAGCGGGGAGTAATGGCGCCGGCAGCTGCGAGCGGGACAGCGGCTCCCGTTTGTCCAGGCTCTCTCCGGTCTGCTGGGGTTGGAAAAAAGCCTTGATGGTGGTCACCGCAGTGAGGGAGTGTTGCTGTGCCAGCTGCTTGCGTTTCTGCTTATGTTTGTTGCCCATAACCGTCCTTTTCAGCCCTTAGGATCAGTGGCTCTGTAGGAGCTCTAGTGCAAAGCAGCCATCTTCCTGCGTGCCCAAGCCACGCCCCTCTCTTTATTGTTTTATTTGCAGGCAGGCCAAGCATTATGAAAAAAAAATGCTACAAGAGATATGTTTTTTTATGGGCTATACTGTAGGTGCTGATATTCAGGTTTAGATTTAATAATCTTGGTCCAAACCAAAATTTTTCCGCGAACCGGCCGAACATAATTTATGAAAAGTTTTCTCATCACTAGAACTGAGATAAGAACTGCATGTGACTCTACAATTTAGTATTACAGAAGTACAAACACCAAAGAGTTGTAGTTTTTTTCTTGTTACACAAACATGTTTTGAAGGATTCCAGCTGCGGCATAATTATAAGGTGATGAAAAAATGCTCAGAATATCTAGAAACTCCCTGTGGGTAAAAAAATTCCCAAAGCATTCCTTTACATAGGATCTAAAGGAACAAGGTCTGTATATAAGAGACTCTCCTATCTGCACTATGGTCTTCTTCCCTCGTACGCTGCATGTGTGACAGTAGTAGAAACCCCTGGTGGGACAGTCAGGTCTTCAATTACACATCAACTTTTTTTTTTTTTTTTTTAGACAGGCTTATATCCTATGTCTTACAGCTGGACAAGATTACTTGTGTGCTCCATAACAGATAATGCTCTTTACCATGTAAGTACTTGTAATACACACTATGTATTCTACATTTTGATTGTATTTATGTAATGAATAGATAATGTGTGGTGTGAATGAGAAACTAGGCCCTGGGGCTGTCCACTTACCTTTCACTTTAAGTTCCATTACTTTTCTTCATACATTAATACACAGTTTTTTTTTTTTGTTATAGTGATACATTATACACTGGTGATCTTTTCTCTACTATATAATTTTAAGTAAATATTCATGATTAATTGTATATTATTAAAGGGATTGAGGGTTCACAAATACAGTAGGCAGAGAATAACACCGGGAACTGTTACATGGAAATAAAAGATTTGGTAACTTTGGAAAAAACTTTCTTCACCTTTTTGCAAAGTTTTTCAGAGAATTCATATTGTTCATTCATATACACAGCTGCTTTCCAAAGGTTACACCAAGAAAACACCAAGTCAAAATTCCATAAAATCACAAAAATGTATAGAAGAGCTTAGAAAACAAACACACTTTTACTTTGTTGAGCAGAAGCCAACAATAAGGGAAGATACAGGGGCACAATACTGAAGGAATGCATGGGAACTTTTTTCACAGAAGGAACACTGTTTCAATTACTAAGACTCTTGGTTCCCACTTTTTTCCACAGGACTAAAATGTTTATATACAGGGAGATAATCCATATCTCCCTGTATATAAGCCTGTTAGTACACTTATCACCTGTATATACCACCTGCGTACATCCTCTATGTGTCTGAGGCATCTGTACATGGCATTGCTTGTAGTAAAATCAGCCATTGCTCAGCCCTGGCTGTCCCCATATGTCCGCCTTGTTCCCAGTTTAGTTCGGTGGGCATCAGCAGCCTCCATGCTGTGGGGTGAGGGCCTCCAGGTATTCCTGCTCCTGGTCACTAACAGCTCTTCTGCATCCTGATCAGGGGCCTCTACGTCCTGTTTCCTGTCTGCTTCAGGTTTGAGCCCATCCTAAATTCCTGGGCTCAGCATTTGCTGAAGGTCGGGGGGGGGGGGGGGGGGGGGGAAGATGTTCAACATCACCCAAAGAGGAGAAGTGCTGGATTCCCCCAAGAACACACTGGTGGCCATCAAATTGGTCAGTATTTACTGCCCATAGCATGCCGTACACCAAGGACATGGGATGTCAGGCCAGGTCTTTGCGAGCTTTAATGGGTACTTTACACTGACAACTAGAGATGAGCCAATTTTTTTAAATTCGATTCGGGCGATTCGCTGAATTTTGCATCGGTCTGAATTTATTTGCGGCAAATCGCTATTAAAAACAGCTATTTCTGGCCTAGAGAGAGCCTCATAGGGGTGTAGAACACTTTGCCTTGCTGTAACATACATAGGGTGTGTTCTGGGTTAGTGAAATAATACTGTTATTCAGTATGACATGCAGATCAGAGGTGTCACTATTAGAATTACTGTCGTAGAGCGGCACAATGACAGAGCCTGGAGGTGGCATCAGTATGAGGAGACCATATATTGGCTGAATGACAAAGGGTGGAGGTGGCGGCAGCACGAAGAGAACATATAGTGGCTGAATGACCCAGCCTGGAGTTTGCAGCAGCATGAGGAGACCATACAGTGGCTGAATGACACAGCGTGGAGGTAGCGGCAGCAGGAGGAGAACATATGGTGGAAGTATGAGACAGCTTGAAGCTGGCAGCAGCCTGAGGAGAACATATGGTGGCAGAATGAGACAGACTGGAGGTGCAGATGCAGCATAAGGAGTCCTGAAAGTGACCCGGTGACAAAGTGGTGCGGTGAGTGGCAATACCAGTACCTGGTGACGAAGGTGGGTGAAAAAAAAGAAGAACTTGGCATTAGCTGTGTGGCATCAGGCGGGTGGCAGGATCAGAATAGTAGCTGAGGCAGGTAGGCAGGAGAAAACGGTCTCTTTTGTGAAAGTTTAAGTGTGCATAAGTAAGTATTGAGGATATGCATTTCGTAAAACGTAACTTTTAATAATATAATTAGGATAAAATATATGGCCCCCTACATCACTGTTCTCCCTAAGGAGGTTAAGGATCCCATGTTCTGCCCTAGTTACCGTCCCATCTCCCTTATAAACTCGGACACAAAACTATTTGCAAAATTAATAGCCAACAGACTAGCTGGCCAGATGGGGTCCCTGATTCACCCGGATCAGGTGGGATTTATACTCGGCCGAGAGGCCAGGGACAATACTCTAAGTACCTTCTCTGCCATCCACTATGCCCGGAAACAAAATACTCTGCCACTATTATTCTCCCTAGATGCTGAAAAGGCCTTTAACCAGGTGAACTGGGACTTCCTGTCAGCCACGCTAGCTCAGATTGGGCTTGGTAATGTTATGCCATCGCGTATGATGACCCTATATTCCCAACCCCAGACGCAGATCCGAGTCAGTGGCCAGTTGTCGGCTCCGTTCAGTATCTGTAATGGCACGTGGCAAGGATGCCCTTTGTCCCCTCTTCTATACGTCCTCTGTATGGAACACTTGCTTGTGGCAATCTGCTCGATTCCTGATATCAGGGGATTATCCGTGCCCCCGTGTCATTACTGGTGTTCAGCGTTCGCAGACGACTTACTGATTTTCCTCTCTTCCTCCTTCATCTCCCTCCCCTTGCTCATGTCCACCATATGACGTTTCTCTGCTTACTGCAATTACAAATTAAACCTGACCAAGTGCGAAGCCCTCAGCATTAACATACCACAGCAACTATTCACTGCAGTCCTCCTTCCCATTAAAAAGGCAGTTCCGATCCCTCAAGTATCTAGGAATCCAGGTACCTGCTAATTTTTCCGGCACATATAAGCTGAATTTTCTTCATCTTCTGCTTTCACTTGGGGTGGACTTGGCTAGGTGGGAGCGCAGGGATATCTCCTGGCTAGGCAGGGTAAACCTCTTAAAGACGAGCGTTTTGCCACGACTTAATTACCTTTTTTTCTTGCATACCTCTGCATGTCCCCCAAACTTTTTTGGGGGGAGATCTCTGCGCTCCAGTCTGGCTTCGTCTGGTCACACAAGCATTCCAGACTGGCAAGACGTGCTGATCAGACGCAAGCGCGATGGCGGTTTGGCCCTCCTCGATTACACATCTTACTATCTTGCAGCAGTACTGACTAAGGTCCTGGATTGCTTTCACCACCGCACAGCAGATATAGAGGGCCTCATGGTGGGTTGCAACCCTGTTGCATTGCTTTGGCGCCCCCGACTCGCCATGTCTGCGACGAAGGGACTGACGCTCCCCCAATTCACCACTCTGTTTTCCAGGCACGTCGCTTATATATGAAGCGCTCTACCTTATTTTCCCCTGATGGACCCTTAACACCCTTATTTGACAACCCGACATTTCCTCTGACTGCCTCCGGACACGCATTTCTGACCCATACTGAACATAGCAGACCTACCCTCCACCCATCCCTGAAGCCACTGTCAGATATACTGCAACACACATCCCCCACCCCGATCCAACTCTTCCAATATAGACAACTGACCCATTACTACCACACCATGAAATCCAAATTGAACTTTCACCATACGCTTTCCAAATTTGAAAAGCTATGCGGATCTGCTACTCCAATTACTCACACAGTTAGAGTCCTCTACTCATTATTAGATGGAGCAACTAGCCAACCTCTACCCTTTAAAGTTACCTGGGAAAGGGAGTTGGGGCATCCGATAGCTGATGAGGACTGGCAAAAAGCATTCGCAAACTGCCATAGGTCTTCTATCTCCTGCAAAGCACATGAGATTAACTATAAAGTACTCATTCGCTGGTGCAGAGTTCCTGCTCTCCTTGCCTCCTTTTACCCAGGTTCTTCAGACAAATGTTGGCGTTGTTCTGCCTCTAAAGGGACGATGCTGCACATCTGGTTGATGTGCCCCTCACTGACTGATTTCTGGTCCAAGGTTGTGGAGATCATTGCCCTTATTACATTGATCCAACTACCTCTTACACCGGAGACTGTCCTCCCCTCTATACTACCCACGAACTTGCCTAGAGGTTCGTCCTGTTTGATCTCCTTCCTATTACTTGCGGATAGGGCTGTAATCACCGGACTGTGGAAGTCCTCTTCCCCTCCCACTATATCATCCTGGTTCCATGAAGTTACACATTTACACAGAATGGAGAAGCTGTCAGCAGACACGCCAAACCGCTTAATGAAATATACCGCTATCTGGTCCCCGTGGTGCTCCTTTATGTCCTCCAGGGAAAACAAAACTATCCACCTCTCCATATGACCTGGCCTCCGCACTTCTTCTCCTGGCCCCACACAGCCACATGATGACCCTCTAAACCTCATCGCTGCCCTAGCAACATGCAACCATTATCGCTGGCCAACATTGCCGGGGTGTCCCAGGTGTTCGGACTCGCGCTGCCTGATGTGGTGAGTACTCCATACTGAAAAAGTCTTCCTGACTTTCTAATTCCTTTCTTTCCCGCCTTTCTAATTCCTTTCTTTCCCGCCTTTCTTTCCCCCTCTCTCTCTCCTCTCTCCTCTTCTTCGTTCTTCTCAATCCTTTTCACCCCTTTTCCGTTTCTACCCTGATTGCCTTTGCAGTGTTATTGGATGAATGTTTGTTTTTTGATTTTTGTTTTTCGTTACTAGTTAGCAGAGAACACATCATGACCATGACAGCGGTTAGCCATATTGTTCTGCATCTCATGATCATTCTCTTTTTCTTGATATGGTATGTTCTGAATGTCTACGGGCACACAATTGTTTCTTTCTTGTTCATTACACATAAGGGCTGCTGAGTAAAGGTACCCAGAACCATTGTCTGTCACCACCTCTTGCTGGATTTAACTACTCCCCCTTATGGTGTTAGTGTTAGATATACCACCAAGCTTCTTTCCATATAATTGTTCATATTATCTTACACTACATGTTAGGCTAATGTAAACGTACCGATGCACTACTGTTTATGATCGGCCCGATTGAGACTGGTTTCTTTGTTTGTACTTGCTATGACTTGCAAATAAAACGTTTAATTTGCAAAAAAAATAAAAAATAAAAAATTTATATATATATATATATATATATATATATATATATATATATATATATATATCCCCCTTTTTTTTTTTTAAATCAAACTAAAGGAAAGGTGTTCAAAAAACACCATGGGCCACCTACACCACCAAGTATTGATGTGATGCAAAGACCTCTAAAAAGGTGGAAGGGAACAACATATGGTCCATTGTAACTGGTGGGGGGTAAACACTTCCCCTGTAAGGCCCTACTCTCGCCCTATTAATTCCCTTCTTGGAAAAGTGTTACTGACCCTAAAAAGGGTGGCCCCACACAGGAAACTCTCTCTATTTCCACCTAAAAACCCTGAAAACTCTGAAAATTGCAGTGTTTGTAGGGGGAAATAGGGAAAGTGGGACTGCCATTTTTAGGGCGAGTAACACCTGCAAAGAAGGGAATTCATAATGCGAGAGTAGGGCCTTACAGGGGAAGTGTCTACCCGCATCGGTTACAATGGACCATATGTTGTTCAATTCCACCTTTTAGAGGTCTTTGCATCACATCAATACTTGGTGGTGTAGGTGGCAAATGGTGTTTTTTGCACACCTTTCCTTTTGTTTGATTAAAAAAAATTTAGTACGTATATATTATCCTAAAAATGTTTAAGTTTTAGCTAATGCATATCCTCAATTCTTGTGGTCTGATGGTGAGGAATGTCTGTAACTGGGGAGCATCACCTTAAATATGTTTTGCACTATCCATATTTGTGAAGATTTGGTGTGGCACCAGGGTCAATCTACTCTGATGCACCAGGCATTGGTGGGTGGAAATCCAGGCTGATCCATGCCGGATTTATCTTCACAAAGGTCAGTCTCTCCACATTTTTCGTGGACAGACTAGTTCTACTTAAAATTACTATGGCCCCCACTGCACTAAACACCAGATCTGATGGCACACTACTGGCCGGGCAGGACAGCTTTCCAAGACAAATTAAGTTTGGCTGCCCAAAAGTCAAGCGGATCGTCAAGGTGTGTTGGCATGGTCATGTCAAGGTATGCCATCACCTGCTGGTTCAGGTCCTGCTCCAGGTCTACCTGTTGCTTCACTATGCGGCTGAAGAAAGCTACTCATCAGCCACTGTAAACTCAGGCTGCTGCTGATGGAGCTGGTACTGCTCCTGCCACCCCTCCCCAGCAGCCATGGCAGTGGAAGGTGAGTACAGAGGGCCCTCCGAGTCAGACCTGATAGACGATGGACGATGGCGCAAATATGCATCAGCCAACTGACTACGTAGGATCTCTCTGTAGTAGGTCAGTTTTTCCTCCCTCTCAGTGGGTGTGAAAAAGGCCCCCCTATCGTGGTGGTAGCGAGGGTCCAATAAGGTGGAGAGCCAGAAGTCATCCCGCAGCCAAATGTTGACAATTCTGCAGTCAACACGCAAGCAAATGAGCATGCATTGTGCCATTTGTGCAAGTGACTCGGAGGGACTCCATTCCTTCATCTCCACTGCATACTGCCACGGTGTGTCTGGGCCTTGTGTCTCGCCTTCCTCATAACCCTTTAGCTCCTTTAGCTGCTCCTGCTCCTCTCCTGTCAGATGACTAGAAAAACCACTCATCTTGTGAAACCTAAACTGTGCTCCACTGTGCCCCTCCCCCTCCACCCCCTCCTCTCTCCACCCCCCTCCTCTCTCCATCCCCCCACAATATAACCTTCCATTCTCCACATATTATACCATTCAATATGACTAGGGCACATAGGGGATGTCCAATTTTTAACAATCAATAGATGAGCATAAAAAAAATTCTCAAACATTTTATCTTTGTTTTTTTTACTAGCTTTCATGGCTGTGTAATCCCCTAGAACTGCTATCATAGGGGACAACTCAATACATGTGCTAATTATCTCTTCAACCTTACTGAATATTTCTTGACAATAATGTATATCTCCTGCTTTCTCTTTTTTACATCTATTACAATTACTTCCTATTCCTATCCTTAAAAAAAAAAAAAAAAAAAAAAGTCTATACACAATGTTGATTTGTATTATCCTATGATTCATATTTGGGAATACACACAGTAACCAATATTCCTCAGTACTGCCACTGTTGAAAACTCCTATGTAATCATTTATTCTCAGGTAACCTTACCATGACTGTATAAACTTATGAAATTTTTTTTTAAATTATATTACCTCCCATTATTTTATTTATTACCTCGGGATACACAGAATATATATATTGCCCCCTTTACATACGCCCTGCATACGCCCTGCATCCTGAGTCCTTAAGGATGTAGGGCGTATGGATATGCCCGTGGAAATTCCAGTCCCTGCCGCTGGCTGGTTGGGGACCAGGATGACTGCTGATATCTATCAGCAGGCATCCCGTGCATATGCCCAGGGGAGTCCTAAGACCCCCCCCATGTAGGCGATCGCCGGAAATCGCCTGTCAATTCAGACCAGTGATTTTCGGCGGATATGGCTCATTCCGGTGTCCGGTGACCCGGAAAATCAGGGGGATTGGGGGTGTCCAAGACACCCACGGTCCCCCTGAAGGGATAGGAGTTAGGTGGCAGGGGTGCCACCCCTCCTATCCCTGCTATTGGTCGCCAAGAAGCGACGACCAATAGCAGATTGGGGGCGGGGGGGGTTAAAGTTTGTTTCCCCCATTCTGCCCACCGGCGGTAATCCGGGCAGAACGGGGGAACTGTAGTGTGACATGCGGGGGCGGTGGAGGTCCCTTACCACCTGACCGGTGGCGGTGGGCGGCTATGACATGCGGCTCCCTCGTGGCTCCCTGGTGAAGACTGCGGAAGCCAGTGAGTAGTTACCTAGCAACATCGGGGGGGGGGGGGGGGCTAAAGTTTGGAGACCACTATAGAGTGGTCTCTAAACTATAACCCTCCAGATGTTGCAAAACTACAACTCCCAGCATGCCCAGAAAGCCATTTGGGCATGCTGGGAGTTGTAGTTTTGCAAGATTTGGAGGGCTACAGTTTGGAGATCACTGTGCAGTGGTCTCTAAACGGTGGCCCTTCAGATCTTGCAAAACTACAACTCCCAGCATGTCCACACAGTAGTTTCCTGTCTGGGCATGCTGGGATTTGTAGTTTTGCAACATCTGGATGGCCATAGTTTGGAGATCACTGTGCAGTGGTCTCTAAACTGTAGCCCTCCAGATGTTGCAAAAACTGAAAATCCCAGCATGCCCAAACAGCTGTCTTGCCATGCTGGGAGTTGTAGTTGCATACCTCCAGCTGTTGCATAACTACATCTCCCAGCATGCCCTTCGATGATCAGTACATGCTGGGAGTTGTAATTTTGCTACAGCTGGAGGCACCCTGGTTGGAAAATACTGAGTTAGGTAACAGAACCTAACTGAAGGTTTTCCAACCAGTGTGCCTTCATCTGTTGCAAAAGTAGTTTTGCAGTAAGTTTTGCAGTAAGTTTCCTGCTTCTAGCTTGAGCTGCGGCAAATTTTCTGCCGCAGCGCAAACTCCTAGCGGGAAACTCACTGTAAACCCATCAGTGAGAAAGTACCCTAAAAACACTACACTAAGACATAATAAAAGGTAAAACACTACATTTACACTGTTCCCTCCCAATAAAAAAAAAAACATATTGTACGGCAGTGTTTCCAAAACGGAGCCTCCAGCTGTGGCAAAACAACAACTCCCAGCATTTCTGCATAGCCACTAACTGTCCAGGCATGCTGGGAGTCTAGCAACAGCTGGAGGCACCCTGTCCACCCCTATGCAATCCCTATTTTAGTCCTCAAATGCGCATGGCGCTCTATCACTTCGGAGCCCTGTCGTATTTCAAAGAAACAGTTTAGGGCCCCATATGGGGTATTTACATATTCGGGAGAAATTGAGTTACAAATTTTGGGGGGCTTTTTCTCATTTTACCCCTTATGAAAAGGAAAAGTTGGGGTCTACATCAGCCCGTTGGTGTAAAAAAAAAAAAGATTTTTTTACACCAACATGCTGGTGTTGCCCCATACTTTTTATTTTTATAAGAGGTAAAAGGAAAAAAAGACCCCCAAAATTTGTAATGCAATTTCTCCTGAATACAGAAATACCCTATATGTGTACGTAAAATGCTCTGAAGACGCACAACAAGGCTCAGGAATGAGAATGCACTGTGTACATTTGAGGCCTAAATTGGTGGTTTGCACATGGGTGGCTGATTTTACAGCGGTTCTGACATAAAAGCAAAAAAAGAAATACCCACATGTGACCCCATTTTGGAAACTACACCCCTCACAGAACGTGACAAGGGGTATAGTGAGCTTGAACACCCCACAGGTGTTTGGCAAATTTTCGATAAAGTTGGATGGGAAAATGAAAAAAAAAAATTACTAAAATGCTGGTGTTACCCAAAATTTTTCATTTTCACAAGGGAAAATAGGAAAAAAAGCCCCCCAAAATTTGTAACCCCATTTCTTCTGAGTAAGAAAATACCCCATATGTGGATGTAAAGTGCTCTGTGGGCGAACTACAACGCTCTGTGCGCGCCATTGGGATTTTGAAGAGAAAATTTGGCCGGAATTGAAGGCCACGTGTGTTTACAAAGCCCCCATAGTGCCAGAACAATGGACTCCCCCCCCCCCCCCACATGTGACCCCATTTTGGAAATTACACCCCTCATGGAATATAATAAGGGGTGCAGTGAGCATTTACGCCCCACAGGTGTCTGACAGATTTTTGGAACAGTGGTCTGTGAAAATGAAAAATTTAATTTTTCATTTGCACAGCCCACTGTTCCAAAGATCTGTCAAACGCCAATGGGGTGTAAATGCTCACTGCACCCCTTATTAAATTCTGTGGGGGGTGTAGTTTCCAAAATGGGGTTATATGTGGGAGGGTCCACTGTTCTGGCACTATGGGGGCTTTGTAAATGCACAAGGCCCCCGACTTCTATACCAACCAAATTCTCTCTCCATAATCTCAATGGCACTCCTCTTCTGAGCATTGTAGTGCACCAGCAGAGCACTTGACATCCACACATGGGGTATTTCCATACTCAGAAGAAATGGGGTTACACATTTTGGGGGGCATTTTCTCCTATTACCCCTTGTAGAAATGTAAAATTTGGGAAAAAACTGCATTTTTGTGAAAAATTTCATTTACACATCCAAATTTAACTAAAAGTCATCAAACATCTGTAAGGTGTTAAGGCTCACTATACCCCTTGTTACGTCCCTTGAGGGGTGTAGTATCCAAAATAGTATGCCATGTGTTTTTTTTTTTTTTTTTTTTTTGCTGTTCTGGCACCATAGGGGCTTCTTAATGTTACATGCCCCTAAAAACCATTTCAGCAAAATTTGCTTTCCAGAAGCCAAATGTGACTCCTCTTCTGAGCATTATAGTGCGCCCGCAGTGCACTTGACATCCACACATGGGGTATTTCCATACTCAGAAGAGATGGGGTTACAAATTTTGAGCACATTTTCTCCTATTACTCCTTGTAAAAATGTAAAATTTGGGGGGAAAAAACTGCATTTTAGTGAAAAAAATGTAATGTACACGTCCAAATTTAACGAAAAGTCGTCAAACACCTGTGGGGTGTTAAGGCTCACTGGAACCCTTGTTACTTTCCCTGAGGGGTTTAATTTCCAAAATAGTATGCCATGTGGGGGTTTTCTTGCTGTTCTGGCACCATAGGGGCTTCCTAAATGTGACATGCCCCACAAAAACCATTTCAGAAAAACTCACTCTCCAAAATCCCATTGTTGCTCCTTCCCTTCTGAGCCCTCTAGTGCACCCACAGAACACTTCACATACACATATGAGATATTTCCTTACTCGAGAGAAATTGGGTTACAAATTTTAGGAAGATTTTTCTCCTTTTACCCTTTGTACAAATTCAAAAACAGGGTCTACAAGAACATGCGAGTGTAAAAAATGAAAATGTTTAATTTTCTCCTTCACTTTGCTGCTATTCCTGTGAAACACCTAAAGGGTTAACACACTTACTGAATGTCATTTTGAATACGTTTAGGGGTGCAGTTTTTATAATGGGGTCCTTTGTGTTGTATTTCTAATATGAAGGCCCCTTAAATCCACTTCAAAACTGAACTGGTCCCTGAATAATTCTGATTTTGAAAAATTGGAAAAATGCTGCTATACATTGAAGCCCTCTGATGCCTTCCAAAAGTAAAAACATGTCAACTTTATGATGCCAACATAAAGTAGACATATTGTGTATGTGAATCAATATATAATTTGGGATGTCCATTTTCCTTATAAGTAGAGAGTTTGAAATAAAAATAAAACATGCAAAATTTTCAAATTTTTCATCAAATTATGGAATTTTTCACCAAGAAATGATGCAAGTATCGACAAAATTTTACCACTAACATAAAGTAGAATATGCCACGAAAAAACAATCTCGGAATTAAAATGAAAAGTAAAAGCATCCCATAGTTATTAATGCTTAAAGTGACAGTGGCCAGATGTGCAAAAAAGACCTGTGTCCTTGAGGTGAAAATGAGCTGCGTCCTTAAAGGTTTACTACCGTGCTGACAACTTATCCCCTATCTAAAGGATAGGGGATAAGTTGCCTGATTGTGCGGGGTCCCACCGCTGGGGACCCCCGCGATCTTGCATGCAGCGCCCCGCTCTCATCAGGCCCCAGAGTGAACAACCCGGTGATAGTGACGTCACGGCTCCGCCCCCATGTGACGTCACGCTCCGCCCCCTCAATGTAAGTCTATGGCAGGGGGCGAGACAGCTGTCTCTTACTAATGCTGGCATAAGCTAAAAAAGGATGAGAGAGTGCTCCAATGTGAAAGTATATACAGGCACTTGATAAAGGTAACCAGCCAAATGCCTACTCACAAAATCATGTTGTACAAACTGGAGGCACAACGCTCGAATAGCTTTGTGACTGCAGATCCTGGCTGAGTGTTCAGTAAAGGATGATTTCTTTGTGGGCTGCTTCTGGCTTCCTCTGCTCACATCAATGAGCATGTAGTTGCAAGATAGAAGGCATGGTGAAAAACACGGAGGGTGAGGAAGGATTAAAGCGCTGTCCCGGATCCAAGGTAGGAGAAAGAATTTTTATTTCTTTTAAAGTAAAACATGTAATGCATTTCAAGGGCGAGCTGCCCTCATCATCAGACATGTATATGCAGTGAGCATAAGTCAGTTTAAATACTAGTATACATCACAGGAAATGACATCACTTACAGAGACACCTGATGCAGTTTAAAAATTGCATAATACACATTAGAAAAACCAAATACAGAGGATGTGCATAAAGTATAGAAGACACAAATAAAATAAAAAAAATATATGAAATATAGAATATAAACTGAAAAAATGAAATGAAGAATAAAAAATAAATAATAAAATTACGGCCGTTATTTTATGACGGAAGATTGTAACGGGAGAAATAGTGAATGCACTATTTCTTCCATTCATTCACCCATCACAAAATAACGGCCGTTATTCATGACGGGCTATAACGGGTTAAAACGGATAATGTAAAAATCCCATAGACTACAATGGGATTTTCTACAGGGCCACATTGGATTTTTTAACTGCCTTATAACAGAACCTCTAACGGATCTTTGAAAGGGATAAATTTAGCTGTAAAATTAATAATCATATATATTCACTATAATTGGAGACTTTGCCCCAAATTAAAATCAAACTACCTTTTTCCGTTCATTAATGACAAAAAATGTGTTTGCTCCTAAACAGAGGGTAATAGTATTGGGGGATTTTAATACTACTATATGGCCATCAGTCGATTCAATATCTAAACGAAAATTCACTGCGCCAACGCATATGTTCCAGACTATTTACCGCTGTGGACTCTGACGTGTGGAGAATACAACATCCGACTGAGCATGATTACTCGCTTTCTCCCACCGTCACCGAGTCTACACCAGGATTGATTATATTTTGGTTACAGCACCATTGCTTGGGCTAATTCAACGGTGGGAACAATGACCTGGACGGATCACGCCCCGGTGGCTGTAACCATACGTGATTCTTTGTTGAAAAATAGGTCCGTTGTGTGGAGAGCAAATCCTCACGTGATACTGAATCTTTCTTTTAGAGAGAAATTAGCTCAGAACATAAAGGACTATTTTACTTAGAATGAAGGGACAGAGCAGTCACAATTTATGTTATGGGCCGTCTTCAAAGCTAAAGTCAGAGGACATATAATAAATTATTCAGTATATGATTAAAAAAAACTAAAATTAGCACAAAGAATTGAAATTCTAGAAGAAATAGCCAACCTGCATAGACAGAATAAGGCTAGCCCCTCACATGACCTGCTTGATCGTATATCAATGCTGGGTCATAAATTGCACTTGTTAGATCTGGGCAAATACGAATCGGCCATGAGGCGACTCAAACTGCAGCATTATGGCCAATCTAATAAAACAGGTGCATATTTAGCTCGACAAATAAAAGCCAGAGAGGCTAAATCAAAGATTGCATATTTAGAAAGCCCAGAAGGAATAAAAAATTTTGACCCCCAGGCCATAGCAGATTCCTTTTCTACATTTTATTCTAGTTTATATAATATTCCAAGCGACCCCAATATTAACCATCCAACACCGGCATTAACTGAAAAATTTCTATCTGCAGTATCATTGCCAAAGTCATTACCAGAACAAATACGGGGTTTGCAGGAAGATATTATTGAAGAAAAAGTAGTAATACATGCTATTTGATCACTCAAAGGGGGTAAAGCTCCTGGCCCAGATGGACTAATTAAGGAACTTTATAAGTCCTAGGTAGAACATATAGTCCCACACCTTACAAAATTATTTAGAGAAATTCAGTTGACCGGGAGAATACCACCAGAAATACTGGGGGCAGTTGTGATTACCATACTTAAGTTGGGGAAACCGTTAACAAATGTAGCAAATTATAGACCAATTTCGTTATTAAATACGGATCTTAAAATATACATGAAGGTCTTAGCATTTAGATTGGTTGGAATTTTGCCCGCTATAATACACACAGATCAGGTGGGTTTTGTGGAAGGCCGCCAAACATATGAGGTAACACGAAGATTTGTGAATGTAATTGCTCAGGCAAAGCTCGGTCGGGTGCCTTCTCTGCTTCTATCTCTTGATGCGGAGAAGGCATTCGACCGAGTGAACTGGGCGTATCTGAGGGAGGTTTTGTGTAAATATGGGCTCCCTAAAAGTTTTGTCACCTCTATAATGGCCATGTACTCAGAGCCGTCAGCATGAGTGTATATGGGAGGAGTTATGTCAATTTTTTTTATATATATAACGGCACCCACCAAGGCTGCCCGGTGTCTCCCATATTATTTACAATTAGCATAGAGCCTTTTGCGGAACTGGTATGAACATCCAACCTGATATCAGGAGTAAAAATTGGAGCTTCTGAGCATAGAATCGGCCTTTACGCCGATGACATATTGATTACATTAACATCAGTACAAAATTCCATTCCAGCAGTTATGGATATCCTCAAAGCTTATTCAGAGATTAGCAATTATAAAGTTAATTTTGATAAATCAACTATTTTACCAATAGTAATGGAGCAAGAATTGGAACAACATTTGAAGAAATCCTATACACTAAATTGGTTAAAAGAGAGTATAACTTACCTAGGGATCAAACTACCCTCGGATCTTACTCATTTAGCTATGTTTAACATTAACCCATTAATTTCTAGTATAAAAGACATCTTGGGGTCTTACTCGAAACTCCCTATGTCCTGGATAGGGCGTATAACTGTAATAAAAATGTTTATATTGCCCAAGGTTGTATCTCTTTCAAAATGTACCAATCATTTACTCTTTAGCTAGTATAAGAGAGCTACAAGCCATGGTCTGGAAGTATATATGGAAAGGTGGTAAATGCAGAGTCAGGGTGAGTACTCTATATGCTCCCACTGCTCAGGGAGGACTGGGGTGCCCGAACTTTGAAACATACTATCATGCAACCATACTTAATCAGCTAAAATACTGGAGGCATGATATACAAGACACAATTTTGGTATTATCACAGGCATGTCAATTGAAAACATCAACTAACACTATGCTTTGGTCTACAGCAATTTCAGAGGTTTTGGTTATCACCAATTCTCCCACCATAGATGTTAGTATTAAAATTTGGAGAAGTCTGGGGAACAAAGGGTTTATAAACTTTGTAACCTATTTAGCTACCCCATTAGAGGTTTTAGAATATTTACTCCCACATACAGATTTGAGGAATGGAGGAAGCGTGTATAGAAAAATTATCAGATATTGGACAACAAGGTACTTTAATGCCATTTGTGGATTTATGTACCAAATTTAATATTTCTTCCAAGGATTTTTTTAAATACTTACAGCTGAGATCTCTTTTGAACTCGCTCAAATGGAGTGAGGCGCAAACATTTATGACATTTTCAAAACAAAGAACGTACAAAAAAAGGAATCTCCTTGGCATATGATCACTTAACCCCTTAAGGACTCAGCCCATTTTGGCCTTAAGGACTCAGACAATTGAATTTTTACGTTTTCGTTTTTTCCTCTTCACCTTCTAAAAATCATAACTCTTTTATATTTTCATCCACAGACTAGTATGAGGGCTTATTTTTTGCGCGACCAGTTGTCCTTTGTAATGACATCACTCATTATATCATAAAATGTATGGCGCAACCAAAAAACACTATTTTTGTGGGGAAATTAAAACGAAAAACGCAATTTTGCTAATTTTGGAAGGTTTTGTTTTCACGCCGTACAATTTATGGTAAAAATGACGTGTGTTCTTTATTCTTAGGGTCAATACGATTAAAATGATACCCATTATTATATACTTTTATATTATTGTTGCGCTTAAAAAAAAGCAAACTTTTTAACCAAATTAGTACGTTTATAATCCCTTTATTTTGATGACCTCTAACTTTTTTATTTTTCCGTATAAGTGGCGGTATGGGGGCTCATTTTTTGCGCCATGATCTTTACTTTTTTTTGATACCACATTTGCATATAAAAAACTTTTAATACACTTTTTATATTTTTTTTTTAATAAAATGTATTAAAAAAGTAGGAATTTTGGACTTTTTTTTATTTTTTTCCGTTCACGCCGTTCACCGTACGGGATCATTAACATTTTATTTTAATAGTTTGGACATTTACGCACGCGGCGATACCAAATATGTCTATAAAAAATGTTTTTTACACTTTTTGGGGGTAAAATAGGAAAAAACGGACGTTTTACTTTTTTATTGGGGGAGGGGATTTTTCACTTTTTTTTTACTTTTACTTTTACATTTTTTTACATTTTTTTTACACTTGAATAGTCCCCATAGGGGACTATTCATAGCAATACCATGATTGCTAATACTGATCTGTTCTATGTATAGGACATAGAACAGATCAGTATTATCGGTCATCTCCTGCTCTGGTCTGCTCGATCTCAGACCAGAGCAGGAGATGTCGGGAGCCGCACGGAGGAAGGAGAGGGGACCTCCTTGCGGCGTTATGAATGATCGGATCCCCGCAACAGCGCTGCGGGCGATCCGATCGTTCATTTAAATCGTGAACTCCCGCAGATGCCGGGATCTGTATTGATCCCGGCACCTGAGGGGTTAATGGCGGACGCCCGCGAGATCGCGGGCGTCGGCTATTGCCGGCGGGTCCCTGGCTGCGATCAGCAGCCGGGATCAGCCGCGCATGACACGGGCATCGCTCCGATGCCCGCGGTTATGCTTAGGACGTAAATGTACGTCCTGGTGCGTTAAGTACCACCTCACCAGGACGTACATTTACGTCCTGCGTCCTTAAGGGGTTAATTATGTTTAAAAAACCCCGTCCTCATTATTTTCAACAAAAATGGGAGGAAGATTTGGGACAGACCTTTTCACAGGAGGATTGGGAGTTTGTGTTTAGTTTACCTTTTAAAGTTTAATACTGTACTTACCATCTAGACATTTCTAGGAAGTTATTATATAGATGGCACTGGTTGCCACTACAATTAAATCGTATTTCATTCGAAATGTCAAGGTACTGTTGGAAATGCAAGCTTTAACCTGGTTCATTAGGACACATATGGTGGGATTGCCAAGAAGTTCAAAAATATTGGAACCAAATCTTTCTCCTTATTTATAAAGTAGTGAACCAACCTATGCAGTGGGGACCTGAAATAGCATTACTTTCTCTCACAACAAACACCCTGACTCCTGCGGGGTTAACAATAACTACCCAAATTCTGTTTATAGCACGTAGTCAAATTGCGAGTAAATTGAAATCAACTACTTTAGCACTTATTTCGTAATTAGACAAGATAGTACATAGAAATTATGTGATGGAAGGTCTTATAGCGCAAAGTAAATCAGATTATTATCAGAATTGGAGATTATGGAAATCATTCAGAGATCATACATTAGCTAACGCTAAATGAAAATAATTTATGCGGTCACTATACATGGTCTAAGCATTGATCTTCTGTACCCCCCCCCCCCCCCCCCAGTAAATAAGTGATCCTATAGCTATGGAAGAGATGAGTGAATAGTAGTATGAATGTTTTTTTCTTTCTCCTTCCTTTTCTTTCTTTTTCTTTGCTTACATTTTTTGCCTGTGTTCAGGGTATATGTTTTATGTAAATTTTGCTTGTATTGTCATATGAAATATAATTAAAAATATTTGAAGCGAAAGGAATAAATTTCATAGTGTGAAAGCAGCCTTACTCGGAGAGAACGAGAAGGTTTGAGAAGTTTGAAACAAAATGATACAATAATTATTAGACCAGCGGATAAGGGAGGTAAAACAGTTATTTTAAACAGGTCTGACTACATTAGTGAAGCCCTTAATATTCTTTCTGACACTACTTATTATGAAGCATTTTCATGCGATCCATCACTTAAATTTTTTAAAGTCTATAATAATTTAATAAAATTTGCAGTCACACAAAATATTTTAAATACTAGAGAAAGGGAGTTTTTAGAGATCATAAATTATTTGCTCCCAATTTTTTGCTATTTACCGAAAATCTACAAGGATGTAAAAAAAAACTCCCGGGCACCCTATAATATCGGGCATTGGGGCAATAGGTTGCCACCCATTTTTTAAATAAATATTCTGCGATAAGCGATGTACAAACTAACTTTTTAATAGAATCTATCAAATTTATTTTAAATCATAATATTTTTGCTTTTGACTAGAAAATATACAAACACATTAGGGGCTATGCGATGGGGACTCGTTTCACCTCAAGTTAAGCAAATTTATATATGGGGCGTTTCGAGTCCCTATTTATTGCACAGTCCCCCTGGTATCAGAGAAATATTTTATATTTTAAGTGTTTTTATAGACGATTTGTTTTTTATTTGGAGGGGCAACCGAGATGAGGCCCTTGAATTTGTTAAATTTCCAAATAATAACGAATGGGGTTTGAATTTTATCATGAATATTTCTACTGAAAAAAAATGTGTTTTTAGACTTGGAAATGTTTAAAAATTTTGATCAAACAATTGGAATGCATTTTAAAAGTATAGATGTGAACAGTTTTTTAGGTTTTAATAGGTGTCATTATCCTAAGTGGCGCCAAAATATCCCCTATGGGTAATACCGTAGGATTAGGAATAATTGGAGTTCCACGCAAGATTTCTGGGACCAATCTAAAATTCTTTTTAGATGTTTTCGGGAGAAAAAAATATCCAAAACAATTGTTAAACAATGCTTTTTAAAAGCTGGTTCCTTACAACAAACCAATTTAATCAAATATAAGAGAAATTAAAATAACCAAAACACTGATTTTAAATTTAATTTTATCACTACTTCTAATTGCGCCACACAGAAAATAAGAAATGTACTACATAAATATTGGCCAGTAGTATACACAGACCCAATTTCACAAAAAAAAATTCTTCCAAAAAAACACATTCAGACGAGCAAGGACCCTCCGCAATACTCTAGTACCGAGTCGCATGAAAAGTATTGCTGGAACAAAAAATTTTACTACAAAAAATGAGTATACTTTAGCCAAAATTGAAGGTACATTCCCGTGCTTTAAAAATAGGTGTTTATGTTGCTTTTGGGTTATGTCTACAACAAAATGTACTAGGTCCCTCTCTACAGGTGAACAATTTAATCTTAAAAGGATATTACAGTTGCTCTTCCTCGTATGTGATTTATTTGATCACCTGTATGTGTGGACTTCAGTATGTACGGGCCGGGTACGGGCCCACATGAACAAACACATATAAATAAAAAATTCCAATTGCACAGTATATAGCGCCATGTTGCCTCCGAACATGGTGGCGATTTTAACTCTATCAAATTTTGCATTTTAGAATTTATACCTACTGAGCATCCAGACCGCTACCAACGGTTGATTAACTAGGAGTCATTTTGGATTTTAAGGCTAAATTCTCTCTGGCCCCTCGGTATGAATGAGGTCATTGAAAAAAACGCATATAAAAAAATAATGTCTGATTTATTTTTTATTCTTCATTTAATTGTTTTCATTTTTTCAGTTTGTATTCTATATTTCACATTTTTTTTAATTTTATTTGTGTCTTCTATACTGTTTTTTCTAATGTGTATTATGCAATTTTAAAACTGCATCAGGTGTCTCTGTAAGTGATGTAATTTCCTGTGATGTATACAAGTATTTAAACTGACTTATCCTCACTGCATATACTAGTCTGATGAAGAGGGCAGCTCGCCCTTATAACGTGTTACATGTTTAACTTTAAAAGAAATAAAAAAAGTCTCTCTCTTACCTTGGATCCGGGACAGAGCTTTAATCCTTCCTCACCCACCATGTTTTTCAACACGCCTTCTATACCCCTCGTGGAGTCTTGTTTATCGTTTCTAATGCTTTATGTACTTCATCAACTGTCAATGGTCCATTCAATGCCTCTAGTTCTTCCTCTGGGACTCTAGGCAACACTATTTCATCCAAATAGTTTTTAATTACTCTTCACTAAATTTAGACTCAGATTTGTATAATAACTAAAAGTATCTGTCAAATTCTTCAATTATATTTTCGGGTTTATTCTGGATCTCTCCTTTCCTATTCTTAATAGCCTGAATTGTTCTCTTTCCCTGTTGATTATTAATTAGGGCCATTAATCTTTTATTGGGTTTTTCCATATCCATGAATCACTGACCCTTAACCCCTTCCCACTATAGGATGTATGCATACGTCCAATCATCCGATACGTTCGCGCAATTTGACGTATGCATACGTCAAAGCGATCTTCTGCACTGCCGCGGGCAACAGTGGAGATAGGCGATGGTACCCAGCTGTTATTCACAGCCAGAGTCCCGCCGCAGCTGTCAGAGCCGAGATCACCCCGTTCCCAGCAGCATTAACCCCCTAGATGCAGTGATCAATCCTGATCACGGCATCTACGGTGTTGACAGGGGGAGCGCTCTGTTCTCCAACGGTGCCTCGATACGATCGTGGGTTGCCATTGGTTGCTATGGCAGCAGGTGTTCAGGTGTATGCCTGCAACTGAAGCCTGTGAAATCCAGCCAGAGGCTGGATCGCACAGGCTGTAGTGTGTGCAGCTCATCAGGTCATACTGTGCTGCAGTACAAATGTATTGCAGCATAGTATAACCTGTAAAATGTGCAAAAAAATGTAATAAAAAGTTCTTCAATAAAAGTATGAAGTGTAAAAAATAAATAAAAACCCCGGTGAACCCCGAAAAAAAAAAAAAAAAAAAACATAAAAAAAGCGCAAAATTCGCCAATTTTGGTACAAATAGCAGAATAAAAAAGATCAAAAGGTAGCGCGTAGCACAAAAACGATACCAATTAAAAGTACAGCTCATCCTACAGCTCATCCTCAAATGCATTCTGAAGTTATTACCATTTAAAGAGATACATGTCAAAGGTAAAAAATGGGTCCTTAAGGGGTTAAAATTCACTTTAAAAAAAAAAAAAAAAAAAAAAAAAAAACTTACTCTTCTCAATTAAATATGCTTCAAATTTTTATTGTTTATCTCCCCTATCCTTTTAATTTTCATATGAGCAATCCATTATAAGTTTCTCCTCTGCTTTTTTGACTGCTTCCATTAATTTTTTTCTATCCTATTATATTCTCTCTCCTTTTTTTCAATTGCCCACATTAATTCTCCCCACAAAAATGCTTTCCCCATTTCCCACACAATTTGATCCCAATTCCTGTAAAAAAAAAAAATAATCAAATGTTGTTTTATTAACTCGTTACCTAACCATTCAAACCAATATGCATTTGTTCTATTTATACCCACTAGACTTTCCGGTCCAGTATCAGTCTTAAAGGAGAACTCCAAAATATAAAAATTGTCCTCCATAGTGCCAGCAGAAAAAAAATAAAGATGTACATACCTTCCTTCGCTCCCCCGGGGCCTACGGTAACCCGCTCAGGTCTTCGCCGCGATCCTCTTCCTGGTTACCGGTGGTCGGCAAGTCATACTGTACTCAGCCAATCACCGGCCGCAGCGAAGTGTGAGAACGCTTCAAGACACAAAATCCTTCACTACACCAGGGGAGCGGAGGAAGGGATGTACATCTTTATTTATTTTTTTCTGCCGGCAGTATGGAGGACAATTTTTATATTCTGGAGTTCTCCTTTAATGCTCAACGGGGAGTGATAAGCAATACAATGAGTACAGTAATTTATTCTTTTAATCTTTGTACTCCCTCGTTCTTCCCAAGACACAGATCTGTACGGAACATAGTTTTACTAGCCTTATTCCAACAACAATATATATATTTTCCCCGGATTTGGACTTCTCCATATATCTATCAGACCCACTTCATCACAATTGTTTTTAAAGAAGTTTGACCATAGTTTTTCCTTGTATTTACCAATCTTAACCTGTCTAAATATTAATTCTTTACACAATTTAAATCTCCTTCAATAAACAAAAGGACATTCATCTTTCCCCTGGCAAAATTAAAGTATAATTTTAAGAACATTGGATGTGTACGGTGGTGGTATATATACAAATGCTAACGTGCATATTCATTTTTCCAATTTCCCATTAAGTACAACAAATCTACCTTCTGTGTTTATTAATTTATCATATAACTCCCAAAAAAAAGTGATAATAATGTGAAAAATATATATTTTTTCATCCTATATGAAGTTTCCTTCACTAAAAGTGTCTCAAGTAAAAAATTATACTCGGCAAATGCATTTTAAAAATATCATATATAGCTATTATTTTGTGTTTATCCCCTAAACCTCCTACATTCCATGCCAATATACTCGTACACATCCTATCTTCTCTTTTTAATCATTAACCATTTAAAATAAAAAAATAAAAGAGAGAGAGAGAGAGAGAAAGAGAGAGAGAGAGCGAGCGAGCGAGCGAAGACATGAGCGAGGACTTTTAGGACTTCCCATCCCCTCCCTCGCCCCACCCCCTCCCCCAAGTTGACCTGTCCCAAAAACTGACAAGTTCCTAACCTAACATGTTCCCTCCCTCCGCTCATGTACCCACGCCACCTTTACCTTGTCATTCTAACCCCTCCCCCCAGTTGCTTCATTACCCCAAATTATCCCAATTTTAAACCTTGACTGTCCATCCAGTTTACAATATCTTCCGGATTGTGAAAAAACATAGTGTTTCTTCATGTACAACCAATAACTTAGCTGGGAAAATAAGGGAGAATTTGATTTCATTAAAGTGCATCCTCTTCTTTACTTCTTTAAAGGCAATATTTTTTTTTTTGTGTCTCGAATGAATAATCAGGGAATGCCATTATTCTATTGTTATTATACATAACACCATTTTTATCTCTCAACACATGCAAAATCCTTTCCTTGTCCCCTTCATTTGGGATTACTATCCGGTGGAGGCGGTAGCATCGGGACCAGGTGTGCTCTCTCAATACTAAATGTGGGGACAATTTTTTCCTTTCCACGTTCATCAATTATCCACTTTTTTTTTTATAAAGCCCACCAGATCCTTTGCAAATTTTACCAACTCCAAGCCACACCCATAAAGGGGATCGTTGCTTTACTACCCCAAATAAGTTTCCTGTGTTTTGAAATCTTAAATTTACACCAAACAACAATAATTTGTCCACCCCTTACGGCTTTCATATCATGATGACAGTAACTTAATCAGTAACCAACCAATTATCCACTTTTTTTTATAAAGCCCACCAGATCCTTCCCCTCCGCCCCCTCTGGGAAGCCCAGCAATTTCAGGTTTCCTCTCCCAGATCTATCTTCCATCTCTGTCACTTTTTGGATTAAGAATTTATTCTCTTCCTGCATATTTTCCACCTATTTTTTCAATATTTGCGTTTCATCCTGTAGATCTTACGCTCTTTCCTCCAATTCTTTACATTTTTCCCTAAGTTTTCTCATGTCTTCCCTAATTAGTGAGACATCGGATCCTATACTTCCTATTTGACCAGCTAACCCCTCAATAGAAGTATTATATTTACCTATTGTCTCAAGTATCACTTTCATTGTTACTGTTGAACCTTCCTCTTCCATCAAATTTTCCTGTAAATTTAGTTTTCCCTGCTTATTTTTCTGTATTAATATTGGTGACGCCATATATCTATCCATTTTACCCATATTTTTACTTTCTTTTACCGGGCTAGTGGACTTCTTTTATGGGGCATTTTGCCGGTTATGCTTAACATGCTCTCCCTGATTACTTCACCTCTATATGGTTGATCCTGCGCAAAATGGGTCCTTTGCAAATTTTCCCAACTCCAAGCCACACCCATAAAGGGGATCGTTACTTTACTACCCCAAATACATTTCCTGTGTTTTGCAATCTTAAATTTACACCAAACAACAATAATTTGTCCACCTCTTACGGCTTTCATATCATGATGACAGTAACTTAATCAGTAACCAACAGGGATATTACTTAAACATCAACTGAAAGGGCATGCTGGGAGTTGTAGTCCTGCAGCTGGGGGCAGGGGACAAGCTTGTCACTTGCCCACACATCTCCTGCACCACACAACTACAACTCCCAGCATGTCGTAACTGTAAGGGCATGCTGGGAGTTGTAGTCGTGCGGGGCGGGAGATGTGCGAGCAGGTGATAATAAATGCACTAACCCATTTTTTGTGTTTTTTTTCTCTTCTCATTTCAGATCCATGTATCCTGTGGACTCCTTCGGATTCGGTGGACTACTTCGATGACAAGCCTTTTTCTTTGTTTGATTTTAATAAAATGGTTAACGAGGGCTTGTGGGGGAGTGTTTTTTGTAATAAAATTTTTTTTTAAACCTGTTGTGTTATTTCCTTACTTTACTTGACAGGCTTAGTAGTGGAAGCTGTCGTATAGACGGAGTCCATTACTAAGCCGGGCTTAGCGTTAGCCACAAAAACAGCTAGCCCTAACCCCCAATTATTACCCCAGTACCCAACGCCACAGTGGTGCCGGGAAGAGCCGGTACCAACAGGCCCAGAGCGTCAAAAATGGTGCTCCTGGGCCTGGGAGGTAACAGGCTGGCGTTATTTAGGCTGGGGAGGGCCAGTAACAATGATCCTCGCCCACCCTGGTAACGTCAGGCTGTTGTTGTTTGGTTGGTATTTGGTTGGCGTAGGGGACCCTATGCATTTTTTTTATTAAATATTAAAAAAAAACACATAGGGTCCCCCCTATTTTTATTCTCAGCCAGATACCAACCAAACAGTAACAGCCTGCCGTTACCAGGGTGGGCGAGGACCATTGTTACTGGCCCTCCCCAGCCTAAATAACGCCAGCCTGTTACCGCCTAGGCCCAGGAGCGCCATTTTTGATGCTCCGGGCCTGTTGGTACTGGTTCTCCCTGGCACCACTGTGGCCATGGGTAACGGGGGTAATAATTTGGGGTTAGTGCTAGCTGTTTTTGTGGCTAACGCTAAGCCCGGCTTAGTAATGGACTTCATCTATAAGACAGCTTCCACTACTAATCCTGTCAAGTAAAGTTAGAAAAAAACACAACAGGTTTAAAAAAAATTTTGTTAAAAAAATCACTCCCCCACAAGCCCTCGTTAACCATTGTATTAATATCGAGCAAAGAAAAACACTGGTCATCGAAGTAGTCCACCGAATCCGAAGGAGTCCACAGGATACACGGATCTGATAAATACACACATAAAATACACACAAAAAAATGGTATTTAAAAGTGATTTATTGGTTTTTGCTCATGTAAGCCAAATTTATCAAGCCCCTGTGGTAGCATGATAAATATGTCATACATAAGCAAAAAAATAGCAGGAAAAAAAATGACTACAGAGCTTGATTACCAAAGCAACAATGCTAAATGTCCCCGTAAAAGTGTATACTAAAGTCTATTTAGTCAAAATCAATTTTGTGCAACATAGACATTTCTGCGACATTTCTTAACCTGTTGATAAATTTCCCTTGGGACTTGCTCTTTTAACATCCATTCCTGGCTTTGTCTTTAAAGGGTACTCTGGCCCTAATACATCTTATCCCCTATCCAAAGGATAGGGGATAATATGTCTGATTGCGGTGGTCCCGCCACTGGGGAGCCCCACAATCTGTCACTCAGCACCAACCTTTGCGAGCTCTCCACAGCTCTGGAGGCTCAAAGTGTGCAACGTGACGACCACAGGGGCGGAGTCATGACATCACGATACTGTGGTCGACACGCTGCACACTCGGAGCCTCCAGCGCTGTGGAGAACTAGGTGGGTGGGTGCTGAATGACAGATTGTAGGGCTCCCCAGCGGCGGGACCTCCGTGATCAGACATCTTATCCCCTATGCTTTGGATAGGGGATAAGCTGTATTAGGGCTGGAGTACCCCTTTAATATTTGCAATAAAAAAATATTAATACACCCTTACAAGAAGATACATTTTTTTTTATAAGGCGTACAATGTTGTAAAGTGTTTCTTTCACTTAAAAAACATTCAAAATGTTACGCAGACTTGTCAAAATTTTTAATCGGTCAGGGTCTGGGTGTTCAGACCAAGGGTGTACTGACAATGCAATAGAGAAGGATATGTGAGCCTCACCTATATGGATGCCCCGCCCACATACAATGTAATTAGTAGTACCCTATTACATGTAGTGTTTTTCTGTAGGTTTTAAAACACTTTTAAAGGGCCATTAAAGGATCTTAAAGTCACACACAGCTTTTCCAGGCTCCTGAATGGACAGAGATGTTTCAGTACTAATAGAGAGTGCCATTCAGGAGCTTGGGAAAGCTGTATGTAACAGTCAGACCCTGTAATCATTACAGGGCCATGCATCATTACAGGGTCTGACTGTCACACACAGCTTTCCCAGGCTTTTCAATGCCACATGATCTGCTTATTACTGACCCATTTTTGGCCATTCAGGAGTCTGAAGAAGCTGTGGCCTGGCCTGTGGGGGTTCCTGCTCTGTGGCCTGGGGGCTCCTTTGTGTCCTGGTTTGGTGATTCCTCCTCCTTGTACAATCTGCTGGTCGGCAGTTGGTCCTATTAGGCTGTTTATTATCTTTGGGGGGGGGGGGGGTAGACAGGGATGGTGTCCCCCTCTTCACGTACCTCTAAAGGCTTCCTGTTGGCTGAGCTCCTGTATGTTCCATCCTGGGCAGCAGCTCTTCCTGCTTGCGGGGGTCATGTTTTTGTTATAATGTTCTACTGTTCCAGACAGTGAAAAAATGCAATGACTGATATTTTTTTTCCTCAGCAACTTGCTTAAACAAACAGGGGTTGCACACCCCCTAACAATCCTTAGGTAGAGCACGAAGAGTGGACCACATGTGACTTTAGCTAATGATTGTTAGGGGTCTAAACACCCAGACCGCAAATGATATAAAAGTTTTACATATCTGTGTGACATGTCAATTTTTTTCTTCAAAAATAACAGGGATGTTAAGAATAATGAATAAAAGAAGTTAAATGTGATAATTTATCTTTTACTTGTATTTATTACATTTCTGTAATTGATTCATTTATAGTGTTCATATTTAAAACTTGTACCATTTCCTTGCATTTGATTCTGCTATTGAAGAAATAAACAAAAACCCAGATATTCTTACCAACATCACTCTGGGATATGATATTTATGACACCTGCTTCTTTCCTGAGCAAGCAATGCAAGCCACAATGAGAGCTCTGTCAGGAGGTGTAAAGCACCATTGGAACTACAGGTGCGGTGACAATGGAAAAATCATAGCATTTATTGGACATCTGCTTCCTACTCCATCAGAAGCAATATCACAGATACTTAATCTATACGGATACCCACAGGTAAGATATTGTTCTAACAATTGTAAATAATAACAGATATAAAGGGATTTTTCTACTAACCTGTGTTTTGGCCAAGAACCCATGAGAAGGTGTCTAGAGATTACATTGTAGTTACTTGTGGGACCAGGACGATAATGTAGAATTGCTGCTGTACTCCTGATACAGAGAACATATGATCAGGGCACAGATTAGGATGTTCCTCTTATGTCATACATTTGGCTGCTAGCCTAATGATGTATCATTATATATGTCAGGAGATTTTCCCAGCATATATGCAGTACATCCGTATATATGGAGTGTTTAGCAAGTTCCTCTTATTAATGCAGATCAAAACTCCTAGGACACCCTTTTCCTTTTGCATTTTCGTTTTTACTTCTCCCCTTTTAAGAGCCATAAAGTTGGGCTACCAGAAGTTCCATAGTGAAGTTGAGGAATGGAAAAAAAATTGTAAAAGGAGCTATAAGTCTGAAACAGTCATGGTTCTCTCTGATCACCGTGAAAGGAGATCAGTCGCCCACAGACTGCCGCAGCCAGGGGGTACTACTACTCCTATTATGAAACAGACTCTTTTCCATTATGGGAGAAGTAGTTCCCCCAGCTGCAGGAGTCTGCAGAAAGCTGTGGTAACTGCATTAGTGCTTGTACTACTAAGTCCATCATGGAATAGAGTCTGTTCCATGATGGGAGTAGTAGTACAGGGGCTGAGAGACCGATCGCATCAGGCGGCATTGCTCAGTTTTCACGGCTGCCTTTGGTTAAATGATCAGTATATAATTTCAAATACCATGACGGGAGCCCTGAATGGCCAGTCGGTGATGGCTCCTGGTGGGGAATATGAATTTGAACTGCCAAGTTTTTATATACTTTGCTGGGGAGCGGAGTGGCACAGCATGCTGCCCACTTACCTGCTTTATAGGTTCAAAAGTGAGACCCGATTCGATCGGTCCCACAGCCCCTGTACTACTACGCCCATCATGGAACACACTTTGTTCCATGATGGGTGTGTAGTAGTACAAGTGCTTATGCAGTTAACTCAGCTGCCCAAAGACTCCTGCAGCTGGGGGAACTACTACTCCCAATCATGGAAAATAATCTGTTTCATAATGGGAGTAGTTGAAGTCCTGCATCACTGTTGAGTCCTGGGCAGCTGTGGAGTAAAGTTTAAAAAAATAACAGTATAGGACAATGGCCAAAAGTAGTCTACAGTTTTGTGCATGGAAAAAAAAAAAACACATCAAAGAGCACAAGCACAAAAACATACACAAATAGATTCATTTATTTTAAAGGGGTACTCTGCCCCTAGACATCTTATCCCCTATCCAAGGATAGGGGATAAGATGTCTGATTGCAGGGGTCCCGCTGCTGGGGACCCCCATGATCTCTCCTGCAGCCCCCAAGTCATCAGTTCTCAAGAGCTCTTTGCTCCGTGGCTGATGACAGGGGCCGGCGGTTTGTGATGTCATGGCTCCGCTCCTCGTTATGTCATGTCCCGCCCGCTTAATTCAAGTCTATGGGAGGGGATGTGGCAACAGTAACGCCCCCTCCCATAGACTTGCATTAAGGGGGCGGGGTGAGACATCATGTGGGGACAGAGCCATGACGTCAGGAACCTCCGGTCCCTGTATTGTGAGTCATCAGCCACCAGGCAAATGTAGCTCTGGAGAGGTGATGACTCGGGGGGCTGCAGGAGAGATCGGGGGGGGGGGGTCCCCAACAGCGGGACCCCTGCGATCAGACATCTTATCCCCTATTCTGGGATATGGGATAAGATATCTACAGGTAGAGAACCCTTTTAATAAATGTGCTTTTCAATATAGCAGAAAAGGGAATGGCGGTGCAGCTCTCAAGCCTAGTGGGTTCCAGTTAAAACTTGACCTTTAATGAATCTGGTTAAAACATGGTGCAAAAACAAACAAAAAAAAAATAAAGTGCATAAAAACACTTGTGCCAACGCATTTCGAGCTTATGATAAGCTTTTAAATAGAGATGAGCGAATTTTTGAAAAATTCTATTTGGCCGATTCGCAGAATTTTCACAAAAAATTTGTTTCAGTCCGAATTTATTTGCTTTGAATCTATTAAAAACGGTTATTTCTGGACTACAGAGAGCCTCAATAGGGGTGTAGAACACTTTGCCTTGTTGTAACATGCATAGGGTGTGTGCTGTGTCAGTGAAATAATACTGTTATTCAGTATGACATGCAGATTACAGGCATTGCTATTAGAATCACTGCCGCAGAGCTGGATGTCGCAGCAGAGTCGGGAGACCATATGGCGTCACAATTGAGAGATTTTGCATGTGGCCATGTTAACATCCTCCGGATACTTGATGAAAAACTGCCACACCGCAGAGTAGATGATTTTCCCACCAACAGTCCGCACTGACTGTTCCACTACCTCCCGGGAAGGTAGGCTGCGGTAAAAGCAGGTGGTCTACCCTGGGCACATTTGGATCCAGACTTCCCACTACTGCCACCATGCTGACTCCCAACCATGCTACCACCTTGCTGGCTCAACTGCTGCCTCACGGGCAACCTGCAACCCTCTTCTCCTGATGATGATGAAGCTCCTTCTGCACCCGGCTCCCAAGTGCGATCGACTTCATCATCATCGAGTTGTGTCTGCACGTCATTGATGTCCTCCTCAGGTTCCTCAACAGTGTGTGCTTCAAGAGCCTCCTCATCCTGCCTACTTGCCCGCCTAGCGAAGGAAGCGGGGGATGTCTCCTCCACTTCTTGGCTGGGAAGTAGCTGATGACTGTCCTTAGATGTACGTACGTAGTATGCACTTATGAGGGGAGTACAATGCGCTCCACTACGCTTAAAACAGTATTTGTCTACAAAACCAGCAGGTGTGTACTTTTGAGTGACCTTTCACAGTAACTAGGCCCTTAAGACTTTAACAGGAACAAAATGGTACACCACCTATGTACGCACAGATTACACTTAATAGAGGACAATATGCTACGCTACTCAAACAGTATTAGGACCTAATAGCAGGTGATTATGGCTTTTAGTGCTCTGCTCACCCTAACTGGCTAGTTACTATTAGCTTTTCAGTTGCTGCAGCACACAGTCCTGTGTACTACACCCAAAATTTCACTCTCTCGCTCAATCTCTCCCCCTTCCCTATCAGTGCTTCTAGGCTGAATTTGGGCTTAAGGTGAATCGCTGCTGTAAAAATGCTTTTCTGTGCAACACACACTGCCCTCTGTCCCTCTCTTTCTCTGCAATAGAACGCTGAAGTGACTGGCAGCAAGCTGCCTGCCAATTATATAGGGCTGTGACATCACAGGGTGGCTAGCTGCTAAGCTGCATGCTGCATGTGATTCAGGGTCATCCCGCCTACCCGTGTTCTCGCCTTCCCAGAATTCCTTGCCTCATGTCCTGACATGTGAAGTTGCCATCTTAGATGCCCTGGAGCCTGGACCGCACTAAATGGAGTTTAAAGAAGATTTGTGCAATCGAATCGCAGCGATATTCGCATTCATTGCAAAGCAAATTGTTCCTGAAAGTCGTAACAAATTCGGATTCGTCAGATTAGTTTCGTTCATCCCTATTCTAAATCATAGCAATAATTCAGAGGACGGGTATCAGTACGTCAATGATGATACTTTCTATTTGAAATTTATCTGTAGCCTGGAGGACAACACCATTAACTTTCTCGATGTCAAGCTTATTGGCGATAATATCACACATACTATACATACTAGCACAAACCGTAAGCCCACCTCAGTACAGTACACGCATACAGTTATCACCCCCATGACACTGTCAGAAATCTACCCATTGGTGAATATGTAAGGGCTAGGCATACTCCTCCACAGACACGTATGAAAGCACAACAACAATTAAAAAGCCGGGGGTATAAGCTTACCATTCTAACTAGAGCACAGGTAATAGACACAAAGACGAGAGATTAATATTCACTGAGGACATCTATGAAGGATGCAAGAAACGTATTCCACAAGTAATCACATTCTCTACACCTTTTTCATCTGACTTCAGTGCTATACGTAACATTATCCAAAGACATCTCCCCATTCTTTACCAAGACCCCATTGTTGCTAAAATTCTTCAATCTGGTGTCAGATATGTTGCTAAAAAAGAGCCAGGTCTCTCAGGGATGAATTGTTCCCCAGCGAATATCATGATACCCGCAAAAAAGTCATGTGGCTTTCCTCCACTGGATGTTACAAGTGTAATAAACCCCGATGTCCAATGTGCAAATTTGTGACTACAACTAAACAGTTCACATCAACAGTAACAAAACATACTTTTCATGTTAAAGGACTGATAAACTGCAAAACCAGTGAGTAGTGTACCTAGCTGCTTGTCAACTATGCCAACTTAAATACATCTTCAATCACTTCAATCACTATTATAGCCAGCATTAAGGTTCCCCTGTGAGGCCGGCAACATATCAGCCAACTTAGATGGGGCCTATAGTCTGCCTCCCTCCTCCCATGGTATGTGTGCCCAGCCACACTGGAGGTAACCTGGGAACAGGCTGTGAGTCGGACCTAATGCTGTTGTACTTGCCCACTTGCCCCTGGTTTTGCCCATATGGCATAGGTAGGTTTAGTGTTAGGTCCCGTACCAATTGAGAAATATTGGCATTGGTTGCGGGCTCACGTACAGTCATGGCCGTAAATGTTGGCACCCCTGAAATTTTTCTAGAAAATTACGTATTTCTCACAGAAAAGGATTGCAGTAACACATGTTTTGCTATACACGTGTTTATTCCCTTTGTGTGTGTTGGAACTAAACCAAAAAGGGTGGAAAAAAAGCAAATTGGACATAATGTCACCAAACTTCAAAAATGGGCAGGACAAAAATTGCCACCCTTTCAAAATTGTGGAAAAATAAGATTGTTTAAAGCATGTTATGCTTCATTAAACTCACCTGGGGCAAGTAACAGGTGTGGAAAATATAAAAATCACACCTGAAAGCAGATACAAAGGAGAGAAGTTCACTTAGTCTTTGCATTATGTGTCTGTGTGTGCCACACTAAGCATGGGCAACAGAAAGAGGAGTAGAGAACTGTCTGAGGACTTGAGAACCAAAATTGTGTTAAAATAACAATCTCAAGGTTACAAGTCCATCTCCAGAGATCTAGATTTGCCTTTGTCCACAATGCCCAACATTATCAAGAAGTTTGCAACCCATGGCACTGTAGCTAATCTCCCTGGTCGTGGACGGAAGAGAAACATTGATGAAAGGTGTCAACGCAGGATAGTCCGGATGGTGGATAAGCAGCCCCAAACAAGTTCCAAAGATATTCAAGATGTCTTGCAGGCTCAGGGAACATCAGTGTCAGCGCGAACTATCCGTCAACATTTAAATGAAATGAAACGCTATGGCAGAAGACCCAGGAGGACACCACTGCTGACACAGACATAAAAAAGCAAGAATACATTTTGCCAAAATGAACTTGAGTAACCAAAATCCTTCTGGGAAAACGTCTTGCGGACAGATGAGACCAAGATAGAGCTTTTTGGCAAAGCACATCATTCTACTGTTTACCAAAAATGAATGAGGCCTACAAAGAAAAGAACACAGTACCTACAGTGAAATATGGTGGAGGTTCATTGATGTTTTGGGGTTGCTCTGCTGCCTCTGGCACTGGGTGCCTTCAATATGTATAAGGGATCATGAAACCTGACGATTACCAACAGATTTTGGGTTGCACTGTACAGCCCAATGTCAGAAAGCGTGTTTGCGTCCGAGATCTTGGGACTTCCAGCAGGACAATGACCCCAAACATACGTCAAAAAGCACCAAGAAATGGATGGCAACAAAGCGCTGGTTTACACATGGGAGGCCTTCTGGATTTTGTCCCTAGACTCCCGTGTACCAGGCATACTCAATTATAGAAAACTACCCGATGTATGTATGTATGTATGTATATATATATATATATATATATATATATATATATATATATATATATATATATATATATATTAGTGTTGTACTTTACATCATGAAGCGTTTCTGTACATCATATCATAGTATATTTTGTGTCACTATATGCATTATCCATACTATTTTGGCATTATGCACTTACTGTTGTCATTAGGTATTTCCAGTTGCCCAGTACATATATTTCTAAGGGTGCTGCTAACGCACCTGAAACGCCTTACTTCTTACTCCTGTTATGGCTTTTAACCTCAAATAAAGAATATATTTTGCACAAAAGTCTGCGCTGGACAATCCCTGACTTTCTGCTCTTCAAGTTGTGTTGCCTTGCGCAGTCCATGTGCCATCAGGTCGCTGGGGTGAGCTGAAATCTCTATCCATTGCTCTGCAATTATTACTCACTATTGCATTAACCATATTTTCCACACTGTTGGATAATAGTAATATCTGCTATTCAAACGAGTCTGCTATGCTAACATACATGCTGTGGCTATTTTTGAACACTGTGCAGATGACGTGCCCTACAGTTAATTTGTAGGCAATGCTGACATAAATTTCATGTTTTACTCAGCACTCGTGCATTCCTGCAAATGGATCTGTTGTCACACGCCAGACACAACAGACAGACCTTACCTGGTAAATCATTCTAATTGTATCTAATGTATATAAGGGAGCACTGTCCTCTGAATTATTGCCATGATTAAGAGCTTATCATAAGCTCGAAATGAGTTCTCATGTATTTTTATGCACTTTATTATTTTTGTTTTTTGTACCATGTTTTAACCGGATTTATTAAAAGGAAGTTTTAACTGGAACTTACTAGGCTTGAGAGCTGGACCACCATTCACTTTTCTGCTATATAATACGGGAAGGGGCCCACATTGTCCGAGCTCCAGCAATGCACGCATTGTGGATGTCCGTCAACCATTGTTCAGACTGGTGAGTAAGCCGAGTTGTGACTTTTGTTTCTTTTTTGTTTCGTTTTTCAATATGATTGCATACAGTTTTCACATTGTTAGGGAGAATGCACCCTAACATAAAATGTTGTGCTATCACCAAAATCAAGACCCTTCAGAAAGGGAGGTGGAGTTTAACATTTTATCCTGCCCTCCCTCCACTTCAGTGAAGTCAATATGTCCTGACAGGTTGAACTGCAGCACATTTTTTAAAGGGGTACTCCCTAAATCAGAAGTTTGGAGCGGGTGGCCGCAGTTGTGACGTCACTCCATGCCCCCTCTATTCACGTCTATGGAAGGGGCGGGACGTTGTCACACCCCTTCCCATAGACATGAATGGAGGGTGTGTGGCTTGACATCACAATGGAGGCGTGGCACGATGTCATAACCGCGGCTGCCCACTCCAAGCTTCTTAACAGGATGTTCAGAATGCTGGGGCACGGGAGTACCCCTTTAAGGTTAAAATGACTCGAAAGACTTATGAAAGACTTTGGGAGAGATTCATCAAAATCTGTGTTGAGGAAAAGTGGAGTAGTTGCCCCATAGCAACCAAATTGCTTACTTCTTTTATTTTTCAAATGTCCTTTTATAAATAAAGCCATCTGATTAGTTGCTATGGGCAACTGCACCACTTTTCTCTTAACAGATTTTGGTCATTTATCTCTGTCTTAGCTTAAAAGTGTTCAACTTCCTTTTCTGATAAGTGAAGACAACAGTGAGTTATTGGTTTAAAGTACCAAGTCTTCTGTCTATCTCATTGGTTCTAGGAACGTTCTTCATGTGCTGACACCTGTCTCCCTGGATATAACAGAGCTGGAAACCAAGGACTATACTACTGCTCTTTATGTGCACCTGTCCCTGCCAAGGTATATTCTAATGGAGCTGGTAAGATACATTTATTTCTTGTACTAATGTTATACATCACTGTATATAGCAATGAATAACTACAAAAGCAGTAAATAAGCACTGAGGGTAAAGCCCAAGAATGAGGGATTTAAAGAACACCAAAAAGAGAATCATTGTATCATGCACTCCCCTTCCCTACACAACACATAACAGAGTGTATAGGCCTTCCTTGGAACCCCTTAAGGACACAGCCAATTTTATTTTTGCATTTTCACTTTCCTTTTTCTCCTCACCTTCTAAAATCCCTAACTCTTTTATATTTCCATTCACAGAACCATATGGGGCTTGTTTTTTGTGCAACCAATTGTACTTTGTAATGACATCACTCATTGTACCCTAAAATGTATGGTAAACCCCATAAAATAATTTTTTGTGTAAGAAAATTTAAACGAAAATCACAATTTTGCAAATTTGGGGGTTTTGTTTTCACACTGTACACTTTACAGCAAAGTGACATGTTTTCTTTATTCTCTGGGTCAATATGATTAAAATGATCCCCATGGTTACAAACTTTTCTATTATACTGCTTTTAAAAAATTTCAAACTTTTTTTTTTACAAAAATTAGTAAATTTAAAATTGCCTATTTTGACCACCTCTAACTTTCTCATCTTTCCAAATACAGGGATGTGTTTGGGCTAAATTTTTCTGCCATGATCTCTAGTTTATTTAGTACCACTTTTGCATAAATGTAACTTTTTGATCACTTTTTATAATTTTTTCGTTTTTGTGATCAAAAAGCAGAAAATTGTCTTTTTTTAACATTTACACCTGTGGTAGCCTGGTGGGGGTGTAGGGTAGTTGGGGTGTTGCTGTAGTATATGAGGGGTTAATTTAACCCTTGTCACTCTTGACGCCAGGGTGAGGGTTAAAACTCTGTAGTGATGCTGGGCCTATCACCACCCTTCCCAAGAGCGATAGGTGAGTGTAAAATAAATGTATTGTCCACAGCAGTGCTGAACTGAAAACTTGCAGGAACTTTACTGGAGATTTTCTGTACATGCAGTAACGGTAACAGTCCAGATAACAGAGTCTATATAGACAGCACAGCACAGCAGTGACTGACAGTTGCTTAGGACCGGAAAGTTCTCTTAAGATTTGGAGGATTATACTTGCATAGATCCGCTGGATTTAGGGGTTGGATTAGGTCCAGAGGTCTTGCGGAGATAGCGGGGGATTGTAAGAACTATCCGTCTCTAGCAGTCTTGAAAGCTGCGGAGGTCCTACCTCGTCCAGAGTCAAGAACCCAAGAGAGCGACAAAATGGCCCAGCTCCCTTATATGGGCATGGGCTGGCTGTTTTGGATTGGTCCATATCAGCTGTCACTCACCGTTACAATGGATTGTGGGTGATCACCTGACTAGAATCACCAAAGGTTCTTTAGCAAACCACAGAGTTCTGTGAACCGGGTCACATGACCCGCAGGTCCTGCAACGCTAAAACAAGTGAGTAACACCATATACATATATTTATATAGATAATATTTATAAATATCAAGTTACTAAGGGGTGACTAGGGGTTAATTAGGGAAGCGAACCCCGACAGTCCTAGGGACTCTAACTTTGGGGACTAATAACTAAGGCACAGTATGAAATACGGTGCCGGGACACCACACACCGTTCACCGTATGGGATCATTAACATATATTTAAAGTTCGAACATTTAGGAGAGCAGTGGATGCAGGTGAGGGAACCTCCACCAGCCATCTTGGCTGATCTGATCCCCGTGGCGGTGTGGTAGGCGATAAGATCAGCCATTTAAAGTGGCGCACTGCCGCAGATGATCCAATGGAGGAAAGAGGGGAAGGGGGCTCCAGCTCCGCAATGTAGTAAAGTAAAATGTAACCTTTAATTATCCATGGTTAAAAAATATCCATGGTCCAAGTAGACAAAGAAAAGAAACAGTGCTCAATGAGTTAAAACCCGTCGACCGACGCGTTTCGGACCAGCTAAGGGTCCTTAGTCATGGTGCTGCATCCTATCTGGACGGCTGCTACTTTTATACTGAACTGAGTATCATAGTCACATGACAAATTTCGTCACAGATTGAGCCACAGCTGATGTATAATCACCGGTGATTGGAGTACGGCATATGCAAAGAAATGCAAAAAGAACTAAGACAAACAGGAATAACCATTAAAAGGAAGCTAATAAATGTACGCCAAGTCACTTTTGTAATTCATGCCCTTAGGATACCTAGTATCCAACATAAGAATCCAAAAGGCTTCTCGTTTGAGGAGGACGCATGACCAATCCCCTCCTCTTGACGGTGGATGCACCCTTTCGATGCCACATATTTCTATGGAGGACGCATCACCTTGGTGAGTTTCACGGATGTGTTTTGCAAGACCAGATAGAGACCGCATGTTAAAAACCGCAGTGTGTGAACTATGGAAATGTTCATATATGCGTCTCTTCAATTTTCTGGTGGTGCAACCCACATATTGCAATTTGCATTGTCTGCATGTTGCCAAGTAAACGACATGTTTAGTGTCACAATAAATAAACGTTTTTATAGGATACTTATTTCCATTTATAGTTGAGACAAATTCTGTCGACTTGGCAACATGTTTGCAAAGATTGCATCTATTGCGGGCACACTTATAGAAACCTTTAAGATGAAGCCAGGTATTCGAGGGCTCTTTACTAAGTATATCACTTGGTGATAATTGATAACCTAGCGTACGGCCTCTTTTGGCCACAAACTGGACCCCTTCATGTAAAATGGAAGTCAAAACATCATCAAATAGAACCGGTAAATGTTTGGATACAATGCTTTTGATTGCTGAAAAATCGGTACTGTATTGTGTTGAAAATGTAATTTTGTTCCTCGCCTTGATGCCATGATGGCATGATGCCATGATCTGTATTGATCATGGCATCTGAGGGGTTAATGGTGAACATCAGTGCGATCTCTGATTTCCGCCATTACCGGCTGCTGACAGCCGCTGTGACCCGCCGTGCATGAAGCGAGCGCAGCTCCTGTACTCGCTTCATAGCCACATTCTAAATGTACGGTGCTGTGCGCAAAGTTACTTGCCTAAGATTGCAGGCAGCATGAAATTGATGCAGAAATCTCTACAGGTTTTTTTTTCGGTGTTCTTTGGAAAACTGCCACTGCAGTTTTTGAGCCAAAGCCAGAAATGTATTTAAAAGGAATGGGAAATTTAAAGTAGGACTTAGGCTAGGTTTCCACAAAGTTTATTTTCTGGCTTTTTTTTATTTATTTATTTACTTACAACAAACTGCCACAGGTTTTCCCTTCGTGTTGACTTTTTTCTTGGGTTTTTTCTGGCATTTTTGTGTTTGAGTGGAAACTGCATTTTTGGCCCCTTTGGTGTTTTTTTCAAACTAAAAAAAAAAAATTTAGAAAAATGTTTTTAGTGAAATTGATATTTTTTATAAAGAAATTTTTATTCAATTTTAAACAGGGATCAATTTATGTGGGTGGGCAGGGAACTAAAAATGTTGCAAGGGGCCATTTAAATGTAAAAATATTTTTTATAATTTTGTTAAACTTTTAGTAGTAATGTATTTTAATAATGTGTTTAATAAAGTATGTTTTTAACTTTTTTCACTTTTTTCTTTATTTTTAATTTTTTTAGGTAGTACTACTACTGCCAGCATGGAACAGACTGTCCCATGATGGGAGTAGTAGTACCTGTACTAATAGACAGATCGCCCCGGGTGTCACTTCTGACACCCGTTGCGATCCTTCTATAATACATTATGAAGAGAGTGCAGCTCCTGTGCTTGATTCATAGCCACATTCTAAATGTACGGTGCTGCGCGCAAAGTTACTCGCCTAAGATTGGAGGCAGCATGAAAATAATGCCGAAATCTGGGTCCAGGAACACTAATCACTCATCATGCTCCGGCATTTCAGAAAAATCATTGTTTTAAAAAAATGTGCCACTTGTGACTGCTTAGCCAGGTTCCAGCGGTGAGGGCAGCATAAAACGGGTGACAGGTTTGCTTTAAAGCATAGTTACACTTTATTGAGGCTAGAAAATTTGAGTTGTCCTAGCAAAATCTGCGCTGCTTGGTACAATACTTTTTTTCATGAAATGTTTAAATGGCACTGTTACTTAGGGACTGTCAAAATGGCACTGTCCTAGGGACATGTCAAAACTTTTGATTGTTTGGGGTCTCAGTGCTAGGACCCGAACCGATCAGAAGAACAAGCTGGGACAAACTTGTTCCTGTCCAGCTTATTGGTCTGTAGCCCCACCACTAGTGATGATGTCATGGTCACTAGAGCCAGACACCAGAATGACAGAACTGGATTGAGGGTGGTGAGTCAGGCTCTGTTTGTTGCATTTTTTGTTTTTATGATTGTGGACATGCACAGAATTGCTACTTAACTCTTTTCTTGCTAGGCTAGCGCAAAGTGCTTAGCCTTTGTGGGGGGGGGGGGGGGGGGAGTTAGTAAACCAGCTATTTCCAGTTTGCTGTAAAAAAAAAAAATTACGTTGCGATTCACAGCATTGCTACCTACCTCTTTCCTTTCTGGGCATGAGGTATTTAATGTATGCATCCTGCCCATCCAGAGCTGTACCCGCAGCTGTACACCTGCAAACACAGTTCAGTCCTGCATGGAGCAGGAACTCGTCAGTAAAGTGACAGAAGTTTGGGCTCCAGTGCAGTATACAGTGGTGCACATTGCATCCCTGTATACCATATGGCCTGCAGAGGTAAGTAGTGATGTTATACCTCCTTAAAGGTGTACTCTGCTGCTAGATATCTTATCCCCTATCCAAAGTATAGGGGATAAGATGTCTGATTGCAGGAGTCCCGCTGCTAAGGCCCCACACAATCTCCCGCAGCACCCGGCGATCTAAACAAATGCTGGGTTCCTGCAGCAGTAGTCGTGATGTGACAGCCATGCCCCCTCATTACGTGACACCATGCCCCCTTCCATTCATGTCTATGGGAGGGGGTGTGGCAGTGACGTCACGATCACGGCCTCCGGCTCCAAGTGTTGCGCTGGAGCACCGGAGTAGCTCTTAAAACACCTTGATATATACTACTTAGGGTTGGACAAGATTATAATATATGGTAATCAATGGCTTTTAACCTCTTAAGGACCAAGGACGTATGAGTACGTCCTTAGTCCCGCTCCCGTGATATAACGCGGGGTCCCACGATGACCCCACATCATATCACGGCGGGCCCTGCGTCATAGTGAAGACGGGACCTGCTGCTAATAGCGCGCGGCACTGATCGCGGTTCTGCGAGCTATTAACCCTTTAGCCGTGCGCTCAAAGCTGAGCCACGCGGCTAAAAGTGAAAGTAAAAAGTGCCGGTTAGCTCAGTGGGCTGTTCGGGATAGCCACGGCGAAACCGCAGCATCCCGAACAGCTTACAGGACAGCCAGAGGGTCCCTACCTGCCTCCTCGCTGTCCAATCGCCGAATGAGTGCTCAGTGCCTGAGATCCAGGCATGAGCAGTCAAGCAGCAGAATCATCGATCACTGGTTTCCTATGAGAAACCAATGATCAATGTAAAAGATCAGTGTGTGCAGTGTTATAGGTCCCTATGGGAGCTATAACACTGCAAAAAAAAAGTGAAAAAAAAAGTGAATAAAGATCATTTAACCCCTCCCCTATTAAAAATTTGAATCACCCCCCTTTTCCCATAAAAAAAACAAACACAGTGTAAATAAAAACAAACATATATGGTATCCCCGCATGCGGAAATGTCCGAATATTATATTGTTAATTAAACCGCACGGTCAATGGCGTACGCGCAAAAAAATTCCAAAGTCCAAAATAGTACATTTTTGGTCACTTTTTATATCATGAAAAAATGAATAAAAGGCGATCAATAAATCCTATCAATGCAAAAATGGCACCGCTAAAAACTTCACATCACGGCGCAAAAATGAGCCCTCATACCGCCCCATACGCGGAAAAATAAAAAAGTTATAGGGGTCAGAAGATGACAATTTTAAACGTATAAATTTTCCTGCATGAAGTTATGATTTTTTCCAGAAGTACGACAAAATCAAACCTATATAAGTAGGGTATCATTTTAATCGTATGAACCTACTGAATAAATATAAGGTGTCATTTTTACCGAAAAATGTACTACGTAGAAACGGAAGCCCCCAAAATTACAAAACGGTGTTTTTTTCTTCAATTGTGTCTCTCTTTTTCCGTTTCACCGTAGATTTATGGACAAAATGACTGACGTCATTACAAAGTAGAATTGGTTGGGCAAAAAATAAGCCATCATATGGATTTTTAGGTGCAAAATTGAAAGAGTTATGATTTTTTAAAAGCAAGGAGCAAAAACGGAAAAACTAGCTAAGGGATATTTATAAATACCACTGTATATAATATATTTACTGTTGTCTTTTTACTACTATGTATCTTTTCACTTTAGGTGTGAATAAATGTGAACAGTGCCCAGAAGTTGAAGGGCCAAATGTAGGAAATACTTGTGTGAAAAGGTCAGTGGATTTTTTATCTTTTCATGTTACATTTGAATCATCATCACTTATTGCTATTATCTGTTTTTTCAATCATCCTGGTTATGTTTAATACATATCAAAAGATTCCTTTAGTGTAAGGGTGGGTTCACACTACGTTTTGTCCCATACGGGAGCGCATACGGCAGGGGGGAGCTAAAAGCTTGCGCTCCCGTATGTCACCGTTTGCGCTCCCGTATGTCATTCATTTCAATGAGCCGACCGGAGTGAAACGTTCGGTCCGGTCGGCTCATTTTTGCGCCGTATGCGCTTTTACAACCGGACCTAAAACCGTGGTTGACCACAGTTTTAGGTCCGGTTGTAAAAGCGCATACGGCGCAAAAATGAGCCGACCGGACCGAACGTTTCACTCCGGTCTGCTCATTGAAATGAATGACATACGGGAGCGCATACGGTGACATACGGGAGCGCAAGCTTTTAGCTCCCCCCTGCCGTATGCGCTCCCGTATGGGACAAAACGTAGTGTGAACCCAGCCTTAGCCGATAACAGAAATCTCAGTTACACCATCCTTATCTCACTCATGTTGTGCTTTCTATGTTCTCTATTGTTCCTAGGTAATTAGGCCAAGGTGACTTGTTTGTCACAGATTATTATTTTTAATTTAGATTTTGCTGTTTCTTCTATTCTGGCAAAACCATCACCGTTCTAATATCCTTTAAGGTTACTTAACCCAATAACTGATGAAGGGTACGTTCACATGTGCGTATTTTTTGCTGCAGATTTGATGCAGCAGATGCTGAAGCAGATCGGCAGCAGAAAATATGAACGCACCCTAAGGTTAGGTTTCCACAGTTTTTTTTCGGTGTTCTTTGGAAAACTGCCACTGCAGTTTTTGAGCCAAAGCCAGAAGTGTATTTAAAAAGGAATGGGAAATTTAAAGTAGGCTAGGTTTCCACAAAAATTTTTTTCTGGAGTTTTGTTTTTTTTTTTTTTTTTTTTTTTATTAACAAACTGCCATTGATTTTCCCTGCGTTTTTAACTTTTTTCTTGTGTTTCTTGTGGAAATTGCATTTTTGGCCCCTTTGGTGTTTTTTTCAAAATTTTCTACAAAAAAAAATAAAAAATATGGAGAAAAATGTATTTAGCGAAATTGATATTTTTTTATGATAACATTTTTATTCATTTTTAACCCCTTAAGGACCGGAGGTTTTTCCGTTTTTGCATTTTCGTTTTTTGCTCCTTGCCTTTAAAAAATCATAACTCTTTCAAATTTACACCTAAAAATCCATATGATGGCTTATTCTACTTTGTAATGATGTCAGTCATTTTGCTCAAAAATCTATGGTGAAGCGGGAAAAAAAATCATTGTGCGACAAAATTGAAAAAAAAAACGCTGTTTTGTAACTTTTGGGGGCTTCCGTTTCTACGTAGTACATTTTTCGGTAAAAATGACACCTGATATGTATTCTGTAGGTCCATACGATTAAAATGATACCCTACTTAAATAGGTTTGATTTTGTCGGACTTCTGGAAAAAATCATAACTACATGCAGGAAAATTAATACGTTTAAAATTGTCATCTTCTGACCCCTATAACTTTTATTTTTCCGTGTATGGGGCGGTATGAGCGCTCATTTTTTGCGCCGTGATCTGAAGTTTTTAACGGTACCATTTTTGCATTGATAGGACTTATTGATCACTTTTTATTCATTTTTAAATTATATAAAAAGTGACCAAAAATGCACTATTTTGGACTTTGGAATTTTTTTGCGCGCACGCCATTGACCGAGCGGTTTAATTAATGATATATTTTTATAATTCGGACATTTCCGCACGCGGTGATACCACATATGTTTATTTTTATTTTTATTTACACTGTGTTTTTTTTTTTTATCGGAAAAGGGGGGTGATTCAAACTTTTAATAGGGGAGGAGTTAAATGATCTTTATTCACTTTTTTTTTTCACTTTTTTTTTGCAGTGTTATAGGTCCCATAGGGACCTATAACACTGCACACACTGATCTTCTATGTTGATCACTGGTTTCTCATAAGAAACCAGTGATCAACGATTCTGCCGGATGACTGCTCATGCCTGGATCTCAGGCACTGAGCAGTCATTCGGCGATCGGACAGCGAGGAGGCAGGAAGGGACCCTCCCGCTGTCCTGTCAGCTGTTCGGGATGCCGCGATTAGCCGCGGCTATCCCGAACAGCCCGACTGAGCTAGCCGGGAACTTTCACTTTCACTTTTAGCCGCTCAGCTTCGAGCGCGCGACTAAAGGGTTAATAGCGCGCGGCGCCGCGATCGGCGCTGCGCGCTATTAGAGGCGGGTCCCGGCTTCACTATGACGCCGGGCCCGCCATGATATGACGCGGGGTTACTGTGTAACCCCGCGTTATATCAGAAGAGCAGGACCAAGGACGTACCGGTACGTCCTTGGTCCTTAAGGGGTTAAACAGGAATCAATTTATGTGGGCGGGCAGGGAACTAAAAATGTAGCTGACAATAATAAAAATGTAGAAAGGGGTGACAGTGATGCGCGGCTCCGCCTCCAAAACTCACTACACGCATAGGGCTGCCGCCGGAAAGTCCTGTGTGTATAGTGAGCAAGGAATATGCAGCGTATTTCCCGCTTCTGACGTAACTTTTGTGCAGCATCAAATACGCTGCGTATACGCCCTGTGGGAATGCACCCTTAAATTGTAAGGTAGGTTCTCATGTGATATTTTATTTAGCTCTCTGTTATAACAGTTTCCTTGCACTCTTATGTTTTCTTTACATCACATTCAGTATGTTGGTGTTCTTTAGTGTAAGGAACTCATTTATACCGGCGTATATCAGCACTAAAGGGAAGTGCAGGATGGTCGTGCAGGTTTTTGCCATATTAGTATCCCTGTATATTAGAAGCAAATTGTGCTCTATTATTTTGTAACTTTTTAAAGGTGTTAGACATTTAATTTCTTATGAAGCATATTAAAGGGGTATTGATATCTTTATAATGAGTTTTTAAATTGAAGGGGATATAAATATATATACTTTTGGAAATATAAATCATTTTCAAACTTTCCTCCTTTTCACATCACAGCTGCTTTTCTCTGCCTCTTGTTTGTTGATGGTTGTCTAGGCTACAGACCACCTCTCCTGTAGCGGACGTCACACATTCTCCACAAAGAGCAGGAGAGGGACTTTAACTGCCGGGACCCTTATCTTTATGTAAACATTATCACTAACACTTCAGACACACGGGCTCTTCTGCTTGTGTGCAAGCTGTATTGTGTCAGTGAGAAATGCAAAGAGCCAGTAGCTTGCTCAAAACCATTGTGTATAAAGTGTCACAGAGCAAGAGCCCTGAAAGCAGAAGAGAGGGGAGTCTCTGCTCTGATGCGGAAAAGGCAGATGAGGACATACCTTTAAGGGATTAGAAAATAACTTTTTAATGTCATGCTTCACTATTATGTTTTGCTGCTGTCAAGGTAGGTAGGGATTAGGGAAAGGTACAGCAATGCATTACCCCAACCACTGTCCTGGCCAACTTGGATGACCAGCCTTAAGAAGTGGCCCCCCCAACTGGGCAACGGTCGCTACTCTTATTAATTGTATGGGGCTTACACTATATGGAGAAGTCATACACACAATGTTAAAACCAGACAGGCATATAAAAGGAAGTATCAACAACCAGAAACAGCTGAGACACAAAACCAAATCAGAACCAATGTCAGATACCAGTAACTAGCAGTGTTAAATCAGGAGGGCAGAACTATATGAGCAGACAAAACCAGAAGTCACAGCAAAATGGTCAAATCCACGCAGCAAACAGAACAAGCACAGAACTGCTAGTGAGGGAATAATCTGTAGATATCATATTATTTCAGCTTGATGCACATATTTACAACATACCAGTCTTTTATTTACACAACAACTGGGGATTGTGGGAGTTTAACTCGGTAGAGATGGAAAAACTGCATAAAACATCAGAGACAGTGACACAGTTCAATGCTGTGTTTCTTGAACTCTCTATTGCCAAAAACAAAAAATTACCGCCACATTCCCACATGAAATAAAACAAAACCTGCTTGTCTATTTACTTACTGCACACTTAAACTTCACCTCACTATAAGTTGCCTACTACAGGCCATCCGACAAAACTATCTTTAAAGAGGTGTTCCGGTGCTCCAGCGTTCTGAACATTTTGTTCAGAACGCTCGGAGCCAGAAGCAGAGATTGTGATGTCACGGCTAAGTCCCCTCGTGACGTCACACCATGACCGACACGCCCCCTACCATAAACATGAATGGAGGGGGAGTGGTGTAATGAGGGGGCGTGGTCGTGACGTCACGACCACTGCTGCAGGAATGCAGCATTTGTTTAGAATGAATTCGGGTAGAAAAGCAGACATGGTGCACATCTACAATCTTGTATAATGATCTGATTGCTTCTCAGCATAATATCAAAAACTAACAGGTTGTTAGTATACATTTTTGATCAAAAAGTACAAGACCACTCGCCACGTCAAGGCCACCTATCCAGAGTGGGTCCCTAACGTCCCTAGCATAAAATGGCGCAGCACCGGGCGGCGACCACCACCGCCGCGACGCCAATGCCCACAGGGGGGGAACGACCCACTGGCAGAGCAGCCCCAATGCCACTCAAACCAGTCCATGGGCCGCACCCCCCCGCAGACACGGCGCCACGGCAGCAACGGACACCGCACAGCACCACACCAGTGTGAACAGGGATGTAATAGCTCACTTACCATACTCTCCCAGTCAGACTGGGAGGCAGCTAGGAAAGAAATGGCCCATGTGCAGCTAACTACTGCTTATATAGGGTTGGGCTGAGGGGGTGGGGAAGAGTGCAGCACATGTTAAAACAAAGAAAAAGGAGGGGATAGAAATCACAGTGTGAATTCGGGTAGAAAAGCAGACATGGTGCACATCTACAATCTTGTATAATGATCTGATTGCTTCTCAGCATAATATCAAAAACTAACAGGTTGTTAGTATACATTTATGATCAAAAAGTACAAGCCCACTCGCCACGTCAAGGCCACCTATCCTGAGTGGGTCCCTAACGTCCCTAGCATAAAATGTCGCAGCACCGGGCGGCGACCACCACCGCCGCGACGCCAATGCCCACAGGGGGAACGACCCACTGGCAGAGCAGCCCCAATGCCACTCAAACCAGTCTATGGGCCGGACCCCCCCGTAGACACGGCGCCACGGCATTTGTTTAGAATGCTGGGTGCTACGGGAGATTGCGGGGGACTCCAGCAACGGGAACCCCGCGATCAGACATCTTATACCTTATCCTTTGGGTAGGGGATGAGATGTCTAGCAGCGGAGTACCCCTTTAACTGTATCACCTCACACAACTGGAAATTGTCCCAGCAGAGGCTAGCAGACCTCAAGACTTTAGGGCCAGTTCCCTATGGTCCTCAAGGCAGACTCAGTCTCAGCTCATCTCAAAAACCCGAAGTCATCTAGAAAGCGGGATGAATGGCCACACTACCAACCTGCCTTTTATCCTATAAAAATCCAGACTTGAAAATAGAATTTATCAAAAGTAACTAGCAAGCTAAATCTTGCCAGGGATTTAACAATCTCCTGGATTTCCCATAACTTACCCAGCAGCTTCTTCTGCATGAGATCTGTGCTTCCTGGAACTTAGTGTCCACATATGACAGGTGCCTTGAGAAAATTGTGTGACCCTGACCACCACTCATGCCTCATAGGATATATAATAATATTTTGTTTACTTATGTTTATTTAAGAAAATTTGTGATACTATTGTCAAGGCCTCAAATAATGTATTACTTCAGCTTAAAGGGGTACTCAGCCCCTTTGGATAGGGAATAAGATGTCCGATCGCGGGGGAGGTTTGGTGGCCTGGGACTCGCCGCAATCTCCAGGCCAGCACCCTGGCATTCTGAACATTATGTTCAGAATGCTGGCTTCGGGTGACCAAGGTCGTGACGTCACGCCTCACCCCCTTCATTCATGTCTATGGGAGGGGGTGTGAGAACCCCTTTAAGCATGTTTTTAAAATGTACCTGTCTTCGCCATTCTCGTTACAAGTGGGGATTTAAAAGCAAATTTTCTCTAGTCACTCGTCTGAGGGAAGTTGTGATACAATTGTTAAAGCCTCACTGTTTTTGTTTGGCTTGACTCATGTTTTTACAACATAACTGTTTCCTTCATTACCATTACAAGTGGGACAACTTTACAGCTTGATGCACATTTAACAAAACAATTCACGAACCAAGTGGGAATTAAAAAAATAAAAAAAAGTCAATACTGGCAGTATGTGGACAATTCCATAACAGTACAAGCTGTGCTAAGGCAACTTTTCAACAAAACAGTTACAAAAAGATGCCCAAATAATGGGCATTAGTTATCAAAATCCAGTGTGCATCTGACTTAAGTAATATTCACTGCATATCTTGACTGCTCATAGGATAGATTGTCAAATTTTTTACCTAGAAAAAAAAAATAGTGGCTGAAAATGCTCAGCTAAAATTAAATATGCAACCAAATTTTACCCTTTGTGCACATAGCATAAAAGGGTTTGGCTGCCATCAGAAATTTGGGGACCCCTTACATAGCTCAAGGCCTGGCAGTTACTGTTCATCCAATGACTCACAGGGGCATTTTCTCTGATAGGAGTCATTCTCCTGGCCTTACACAGTAAGTGCCCACTTTGCACTAGTGTTGAGCGGCATAGGCCACACTCGAATTTGCAATATTTCGCGAATATATGGATGAATATTCATCATATATTCGCTAAATACGCATATTCGTAATATTCATGCTTTATTTTCGCATATACGAAAATAAGCATATGCGAAAATTAGCATATGCGAAAATTTACATATGCTAAAATTCAAATACGTGAAAATTTGCACGCCAGTCTCACACAGTAGTATTAGAGCCTTCTTTACATCACACAAGCTGGAAGCAGAGAGGGGTAATCACTGTGATGTGTACTGTGAAAAAAAATAAAAATAAAAAATAAGGATATTCCTAATTGCGAATATATAGTGCTATATTCGCGAATATTCGTAAATTTGAAGGTAAAATTCTCATTCCAAATATTCGCGAGCAACTCTACTTTGCACCCCATATAGTATTCGTTTGGTTTCACTGGGTACTATATAATCATAAAGTATTTGGCCCCTTTGTGCCCACATATATCAGTTTAGTAGTAACCCCCTTCTGTGCCCTCATATTTTAACCCCTTAAGGACGGCGAGCGTATGCATACACCCCCGTTTTAAAGTCCTTAAGAACTGAGGGCGTATGGATACGCCCGTGGGAATTCCGGTCCCCGCCGCTTGCCGGGCGGGGACCGGACCGGTGTGACTGCTGATATCTATCAGCAGGCAACCCGTGCAAACCCCTGGGGGGGTCCCGAGACCCCCTCATGTCGGCAATCGCTGCAAATTGTCGGTCAATTCAGACCAACGATTTGCGGCTTTTCCGGGTCGATCGGGTCTCTGGTGACCCGGAAAAAAAGGGTGAATGGGGCTGTCCGAGACATTTTGGAATTGGTGTTGAATTTGGATGCGGAGGCTATCTTTTGAGATGATGTAATTATCAGGGCAGAGGGCACTTGTCTTTTTGACTGCAGAGGTCAAAGATGGATCAGGTGGGAAAGGGTATCCTGGTTTATCTACATAGATTGCCTAACCTGTGCTTGTGTGCGATTTTTGCATTGAGTTTTTTTGGACCCCATCCGGACAGGGATGGGTCATTATTAATTGATAGTAACGGTCAGTTGTTGTCAAAGTTTCAATATGTTGCCATGTTGCAGAAGGATCTTATGGCTGTGAGGGCGGATGTGCGAAGGCGCTTCTCTTATTCATTTTGGTGTGGGTGGCTGCTGTGGCTAGTGGAGGATGTGATGAGGAAAATTAGGAAGTGGGAATTGGCCAGGTTTAGGCCACATGTTAGGGCTCATATGCTGCGAGTTTGATGAGGGTGTTGTTCCAGGGATGTGGTCTTCTTTTTAGTTGTTTGTGTTTTTTTTGTTACAGGGGTAACACCATAGGCATAGATCTTTGAATATTCTTTTGTATATTTGGCTGTATGAGTGAATATGAGGCCGAACGGCAGACATAAGTTTTGACATGGATGTTCTGTTGGTAAGTTTGAGTTGATCTGTTTTATGCAAGTTTCGATAGATCTTTGAATATTCTGTTCCTCCATGGTAATGACTTGGGGTTCCCAACATCTCAGGATATTATCTGGGACATTAAAGGGATTATACAACATAAGGTGAGTTTAGTGATTAAGTGGCATACTTAATGGACATGCTTACTAAAGACCTTTGCTTGTGTTAGTGGTAAATGGCTGTGTCCTGAGGCCTCATCACACTGCTTGTATGCTTTTGGGAACTGGATACTTCCTGTTTCTGTGGCCTCCATCAGACCACAATCCCCAAGATCTTTTGTTTTAAAGGAGGAAAGTGACGTATTTCCCTCCCACACATCAGTCACCCCACCCATTGCAGCACAGCACTGCCTGAAACACAAGCTGTAACTTCATCAGGGGGGCTGGCTTCACACACAACAAACAAAGTAGCCAAGCCCCCTTTTAGCACATGACCTGTGATGTATCTTCTCAGGCTGCACAGCAAGCTGGGAAAGTTCTGAGACAACACTTATTTTGTAGGCTGCAGAAAATGAACTTCTGGGGAAAAGAAAAGCAAAAAAAAATGTGTTGCTAAACATAGGTAAGTGAAGTATATTAGTAACTAGACTAACTACTGCCCCTGTCTTAAATTCAAAGAACCAAAAATCCTGGAATACCCCTTAAGGGTACGGTCCCACGTAGTGCTAAAATGTGCGGCGCTGCGTATTCTCTTATCAGCATACACTTGTTTTGCTTGTGGGATTTGTTTCCAGGTATTTTATTCATTTGGTCTAATATTGTAGCACATTGCTCTTGGCATAAGCCTAGGTCTGTGGAGAATCGTTAAGGTGTTAACACAGTTCGCCCCAAGGGCTCAACAGGACTTTCACAAAATTCTTTTGTTTAGCTGCCAGCCACTAGGGCTGGCCCTAGAATGGATGGCACCCTGTACGGAATATTCTGCTGCACTTAAAGTTTTAAGAACACATTGGGTACTCCGGTGAAAATCTTTTTTCTTTTAAATCAACTGGTGGGTGAAAGTTAAACATATTTGTAAATTACTTCTATTCAAAAATCTTAATCCTTCCAGTACTTATTAGCTGCTGAATGCTACAGAGGAAATTCCTTTCTTTTTGGAACACTGATGACATCACGAGCACAGTGCTCTCTGCTGACATCTCTGTCCATTTTAGCAGCCATGCATAGCACGTGTATGCTAAGTGCAGCATGGTGGCTCAGTGGTTAGCACTGCTGCCTTGCAGTGCTGGAGACATGGGTTCAAATCCCACTAAGGACAACAATAAATAAAGTATTATTATTATTATTATTATTATAATAACGTCAGCAGAGAGAACTGTGCTCGTGATGTCATCAGAGAGCATTCCAAAAAGAAAAGAATTTCCTCTATAGTATTCAGCAGCTAATAAGTACAGGAAGGATTAAGATTTTTAAATAGAAGTAATTTACAAATATGTTTAACTTTCTGCCACCAGTTGATTTAAAAGAAAAAAGGTTTTCACAGGAGTACCCCTTTAAAGCGAAGGAGTTTGAAACAACTAGGACTCTTCTTAGAACTGGCCTCCCCATTAGTGTTGCTCGCGAATATTCGCAATGCAAATTTTATTCGCGAATATCGCAGATTTGCGAATGTGAATATTTGCGAATATAGCACTATATATTCGTAATTACGAATATTTGTTTTTTTTCCTTTTTCTCCACAGTACACATCACAGTGATCACACCTCTCTGCTTCCAGTTTGTGTGGTGTAAAGAAGGCTCTAATACTACTGTGTGAGACTGGCGTGCCAATTTTCGCATTTGCGAATTTTCGCTTATTCTAATTTTGGTATATGCTAATTTTCGCATATGTGAAAATAAAAAGCGATTATTACGAATATGCAAATTTAGGGAATATATGACGAATATTCGTCCATATATTCGCGAAATATCGCGAATTCAAATATGGCCTATGCCGCTCAACACTACTCCCCATCCCACTAAATAATCGGAGTAGAAAAGCATTGGTGGGAGACGTGACTAAGAACCCAGTGGTGACTGAGCTCCAAAGATCCAGTGTGTTGATGAGAGAAACATCTAGAAGAACCACCACTGCAGCACTTCAAAAATTTGGGCTTTTTGGTTAGGCTGGGTTCACACTACGTTTTGTCCCATACGGGACCGCATACCCGTATGTAATTCATTTCAATGAGCTTACCGGAGTGAAACGCTGACTCCGGTTGGCAAATTTTTGCCCCCTTTGCGGTTTTCCCTCCGCACCTAAAATCATGGTAGACTACGATTTTAGGTGCGGTGGGAAAACCGCATACGGGGCAAAAATGAGCCGACCAGAGTCAGCGTTTCACTTCGGTCAGCTCATTGAAATGAATTACATACGGGACCGCATATGAAGGCATACGGGAGTGCAAGTTTTCAGCTCCCCCTGCCGTATGCGGTCCCGTATGGGACAAACGTAGTGTGAACCCAGCCTTAGAGAGAAGCCTCTCCTCAGTAATAGACATATGAAAGCCAACTGGAGTTTTCAAAGAAACTAATACCTAAAGGGCCCTCAGAATGTGAGAACCGAAGATTCTCTGCTCTGAATAAACCAAAGTTGAACTTTTTGGCCTCAATTCTAAGCATTATGTCTGGAGGAAGCCCAGCTCTGCTCATCCCCTTCCCAATACCATCCCTACCGTGAAGCATGGTGGCAGCAGAAACATGTTAGTGAGGGTGGGGGAGTTCAGCAGCCAGGACAGGGCAGGGTTGAGGGTAAGCTATATGGAGCAAAGAGTAATTATGTATGAAAACCTGATCTAGAGTTCTCTGGACCTCAGACTGGCCCGAAAGTTTACCTTGCAGCAAGGCAATGGCCCTAAGAACACAGTGAAGACAACACAGGAGTGACTTAGGCATAACTCTGTAAATATCCTTGAGTGGCCCAGCCAGAGCCTGAGTTAGGGTATGTTTACACGGCAAAATGTCTATGCAGCATTCTGCAGGAATTTTCCGCACGAACATTCTGTTGCAGCAGAGTTCCATTGATTTCAATAGGATTCTGCTGCACTGTTCACATGGTAGAATTTTCACAGCAGATGTTTCTATTGCAGAAATCCTTATGCCGGCATCTGCAAAAAGAATAGACTTGTCTTTTTGCGGATTTTACTTGGAAATGCATTGCCATCAATGTGATGGCGCATTTCCAAGAAGTCCTAGCGCCTGCCGGATTATTCCAACCTGCAGAATGTCCGCACTTGTTTTCTGTGCGGACATTCTGCACATTTTACACCATGTGAACATGAGCTAAAAAGGTCTAAATACTTATGCCAATGCAAGATTTTAGTTTTTCCTTCTTAAGAAATCATCAAAAACTTTAAAAAAATGGGCCATCTTGAGTGTAAATACAATAGAATTTTGTTGATTTTAGCACACGGCCGGAACATAACAAAATTTGAAAAAAGTTAACGGGTCTGAAGATTTTTTGCAAACAAAACAACAAAAAACTAAGCCTCAGGATACCTCTCTATCCTACTGTGGGCCTAATGTCTGTCCCCAAGCAAACTCACACAAATGTCCACAGAGGAAGGTTCAGACCTGGTAGGTTTTAGCTGCAACTCTGGCTGTGTCTGTTTCTCCTTTGTCTCTCCAGCAATCAGCAGCCACCCAACCTCACCTGAGGACATCTTGAAATAGGGAAACCCGTAGTGGACTAGGGGTGTGAACTGGAGCACTCCCACATTCAACCTGTCCTCCAGTCAAGGAAATATAGCCCATGTGACTTAGCAAAATAGCCCTAGCAGACTATGCTCTGCTAAAGCAGCATATCCTTCTGGATTTCCTTTATCGTACCTGGATGAGAAAACCAGGTGAAATATACACCCCATCCACCACTTTCCCATCCACTTTACCACATATCCCCCCCCCCTCTTTCTTCAGACCAGAGGTCTGGGGATTTATAGTGAACATATAGTATACCATGGACAATGCATCCACATTCCCTTGTAATTTTCCAGGTCTATGTTCCACTTTAAAAGTGAAATTTTGTAAGGAGAGAAACCTCCTCACTCTTGCATTTCTCTCTTTATTTTGTTTCATCCTGGCCAGAGGAGCATGGTCTGTCACCAACACAAATTCTCTACCCAGCAGATAATATTTCAGGGACTCCAGTGCCCACCTAATGGCAAGACACTCTTTCCACTATGGCATCATTTTTCTCTTCTGGGGTTAGTTTCCTACTCAGGTACATTACTGGGTGTTCTTCCCCATTTACCACTTGTAACAGGACGGCTCCCAAACCTGTATTAGACGCATCTGTCTGGACCAGAAACTGTTTGCTGAAATCTGGGGAAACAAGCGCTGGCTGTTCACACAGGGCAGACTTTAGGCTCTGTAAACCCTTTTCTGCCTCCTGGGTCCACTTCACCATTACCGACTTACCACCTTTTGTAAGTCTGTCAATAGTGTAGCAATTGAGGCAAGGTTGGGGACGAACTGACGGTAGTACCCGGTTATGCCAAGGAAGGCCCTCACCTGTTTCTTTGTTAATGGCCTGGGCCAGTTCTGTATCACCTCAATCTTATTGATATGGGGTTTAACCAGCCCTCAACCAATAATATAGCCAAGGTATTTAGCTTTCTCTAGACCCACTGCACATTTCTCAGGGTTTATGCTTAAGCCTACATCACTGATAAAAATTTTCACCTGAAATTCAAGTTCAAAATAGCCACCATTAGGGGTCGCCGGTCTTTTAGCCAGACAGACTAGTCTAGATTTTACAGCATATTGGATACCGTCCGTAAAGCATACTGGTATCCAGTATAGGAGATTTCTATTGTGTATGCAAAACTACAGATAAAGGATGTGTGGACATGCTGGGAGCTGTAGTTTTACAACAGCTGGAGGCAACACTGCTCTAACGCAGTTAATTACAAACATTGCAGCTTCAGTTGTTACTAAACCACAACTCCCAGCATGCTGAAATAGTCAAAGCTTTCTCGGACTCCTGAATGACAAAGAAGTTGATCAGACATTCAGGAGTCTGTGAAAGATGCATGACACACATAGTGACAGCTATTCTGATTAGCGTCAAGCTTTACTAGGAGAAGATAAAACAGATAGAACATGTATTCATATAAATGCTGTACTTTTATAAAAAAAAATCCTTGCACTAATTTTATAAAGATCTAATCTTATATTTATAAATTTTATCCTGTTATGAATTCACCATAATGTCTTCTGATTACTGCAGACAAGGTCCAAGTATCTTCCTCTGACGCATGACACAACCAGAGAGGAAAGGGTTACAGAGTAGAGAGGACTGATTGGCTGACTGCCCAGGCTTGCTCCTGTGAGGGAGACAGACTGACACGTCCCCTCCAGCCTGCACATTGAAAAAGTAACTCACCAGCAGATAAATGCTTATATCTCAGGATATATAGGTCCGAGACACATAAACATTATATGCACATGATTAGGATTGGGTCCTGAGTAACATATCACTTTTTTTTTTTTGCACTATGACAGGTACGCTTTAACCTTAAAGGGGTTATCCAGGAAAAAAATTTTTTTTATATATCAACTGGCTCCAGAAAGTTAAACAGATTTGTAAATTACTTCAATTAAAAAATCTTAATCCTTTCAGTACTTATGAGCTGCTGAAGTGGAGTTGTTCTTTTCTGTCTAAGTGCTCTCTGATGACACGTGTCTCGGGAACTGCCCAGTTTAGTAGCAAATCCCCATAGCAAACCTCTTCTACTCTGTGCAGTTCCCGAGACAAGCAGAGATGTCAGCAGAGAGCACTGTTGCCAGACAGAAAACAACAACTCAATTTCAGCAGCTGATAATTATTGAAAGGATTAAGATTTTTTAATAGAAGTAATTTACAAATCTGTTTCTTTCTGGAGCCAGTTGATATAAAAAAAAAAAAAGTTTTTTCCTGGAATACCCCTTTAACCCCTTAAGGACGCAGGACGTAAATGTACGTCCTGGTGCGGTGGTACTTAATGCACCAGGACGTACATTTACGTCCTGTGCATAACCGCGGGCATCGGAGCGATGCCCGTGTCATGCGCGGCTGATCCCGGCTGCTAATCGCAGCCAGGGACCCGCCGGCAATGGCCGACGCCAGCGATCTCACGGGCGTCCACCATTAACCCCTCAGGTGCCGGGATCAATACAGATCCCGGCATCTGCGGCAGTGCGCGATTTGAATGAATGATCGGATCGTCCGCAGCGCTGCTGCGGGGATCCGATCATTCAGAACGCCGCACGGAGGTCCCCTCTACTGCCTCCGTCCGGCTCCCGGCGTCTCCTGCTCTGGTCTGTGATCGAGCAGACCAGAGCAGAAGATCACCGAAAACACTGATCTGTTCTATGTCCTATACATAGAACAGATCAGTATTAGCAATCATGGTATTGCTATGAATAGTCCCCTATGGGGACTATTCAAGTGTAAAAAAAAATGTTAAAAATGTAAAAGTAAAAGTAAAAAAAAAGGGAAAAATCCCCTCCCCCAATATAAAAGTAAAACGTCCGTTTTTTCCTATTTTACCCCCAAAAAGCGTAAAAAATAAATTTTATAGACATATTTGGTATCGCCGCGTGCGTAAATGTCCGAACTATTAAAATAAAATGTTAATGATCCCGTATGGTGAACGGCGTGAACGAAAAAAAAAAAAAGTCCAAAATTGCTACTTTTTAAATACATTTTATAAAAAAAAATTATAAAAAATGTATTAAAAGTTTTTTATATGCAAATGTGGTATAAAAAAAAAGTACAGATCATGGCGCAAAAAATGAGCCCCCATACCGCCGCTTATACGGAAAAGTAAAAAAGTTAGAGGTCATCAAAATAAAGGGATTATAAACGTACTAATTTGGTTAAAAGTTTGTGATTTTTTTTAATCGCAACAATAATATAAAAGTATGTAATAATGGGTATCATTTTAATTGTATTGACCCTCAGAATAAAGAACACACGCCATTTTTACCATAAATTGTACGGCGTGAAAACGAAACCTTCCAAAATTAGCAAAATTGCGTTTTTCGTTTTAATTTCCCCACAAAAATAGTGTTTTTGGGTTGCGCCATACATTTTATGATATAATGAGTGATGTCATTACAAAGGACAACTGGTCGCGCAAAAAACAAGCCCTCATACTAGTCTGTGGATGAAAATATAAAGGAGTTATGATTTTTAGAAGGCGAGGAGGAAAAAATGAAAACGTAAAAATTTAATTGTCTGAGTCCTTAAGGCCAAAATGGGCTGAGTCCTTAAGGGGTTAACCTGGGAGGTCATCAAAGCCTCTAGCTCTCTGCAAATGCTCTTTGACTATAGGCATCTCTGTTGGTATGCGGTCCTGCAAAGGAAAAAGGTATTACTACACATTTCAGGTGGACCCACATTTCCATTTTGCCCATCTTTGTTAGCATTGTTTTCAATGGCTGTCTCACATGACCCATCACTAACGGAGAAGTACAGATTCTGTTGGAGTTTCTTTCCCGGCTGTAGATGTATTACCCCTTTTCCACAATTCCCAGAACAATGGAAAATCAAGACCTAATATAACTGCTTACATAAGTTTTTTCACAACCCCAACTTCATAGGTCACAGTTCCAGATGGAGTCACCAACTCAACAGGGGCCACAGAATATGCTACAATATCTCCGTGGGTACATAGCACTCTATGGTTGGCACATAGTCCCTAGCCACAAGGCTGGCACAAACCAAAATTACCAGGCTACCTGAGTCCAAAAGGGCAGTCAGTCATTTATCTTAATTATATATATATATATATATATATATATATATATATATAGGTTATGACAGAGCAGTCATTTATCTTAACCATATATATATATATATATATATATATATATATATATATATATATATATATATATGTGGCTCAGTCTCTGACCCTGGAACGGCTGCTCACGCAGGTTCTGCGACTGTCGCCGGCTAGCATCACACTCCATGGGCTCTGAGGTAAGAGGGCAATAGGCGGCCAAGTGTCCCCACTCATGACACCTCCAGCACTGGTAAGCCCCTGGCCTCTTTAGCATGGAGTCCTTCCTAGGTCTAGAAAGCCCCTGGGGTTCATGATCAGTCTTTTGCCCTCCCCAAAACTCTAGAGCCCTGCTCCCTTTCACACTTTTCCACACCTTCAGCTGGAACTCTTACCCACAGATGTCACGGGTTTGACGGATCTGGGAGGTGTTGGTGCTGCAGGGACATCACAGAGGTAGACCTCAGTCGCTATGAACCTTTCCACCATGTTGACAAGTTGCTCAGCAGTCTGGGGCTCTCCTTGAGCAACACCACCATTGTAGCTCTGCTGGGAGGGTCCTGAAGTAATGGTCCACTATGATCTTTTCCACGATCTGGACGAGTGTAGAAAGTTCTGGTTCCAACCAATTTTGTACCAGATGAATAAGATCATACATCTTTGACCGGGCATGTTCTTGGCGTAGCTCCACCTGTGGACTTTCCTGACATGAACAGCGTGTGTAACACCAAGGCAAGCAAGGATCTCCACTTTTAGTATAGCATAGTCCTGGACATCCTGCTCCCTGAGGTCATAGTAAGCCTTTTGCGGTTCCCCTGTCAGAAAGGGTGGAATCACTTCTGCCCACACCCTCCACCAATTGTAGGGAACAGCTCACACGGTGGGGTCGGCAATGACAGTATTCACACAGGCACTAGGTTTCAAACATCCAAGAGGATGTTTATTGAAATTAACATGAACCATATATGAAAGAAAACTAAAGGGGGAGAGCACTAAGAATCCTGGTTGCCAGCTAACAGTTAACACAGTACACTCCAGCGAGAAACAATGCTTGACACACATCCAATATCAAATAACAAAGTGCAATGATAAAGAGAGCAGGTTAGCATTCACCGCAATAGACGTCTACATATACGGAAAACCATATCCAGCCAGCCGTTTCGCACAACACTATGTACTTCTTGCAGCCTCACATGATTTATGATCTATTTACAATAGATAGATTTTTCTTTTTTGTATTTCGGGGACAGCAGAATATATAGCGTTTGACTGGAACGGTTGATCAATATGTACAATGTAATTTTTAATTAAAATTGTCTAACCAAGAATTATTTAAATTATATATATATATATATATATATATATATAGAGAGAGAGAGAGAGAGAGAGAGAGAGAGAGAGAGTATACAAAAAAAGCGGATTGCAGCAGCACACATTGGTCAAAAAATTAAGGCTCTTAGCGCACTTTTTGATCAAAACGTGTCCCCCATCCACCACGGGGAGGTGGCCTCATTTTGGATTGGACCCCAACAAAAATTCTGAGCCTAACACTCATATCCACTCACCTCTGCTGGGCATATAGCCTCTGACTGGGTGACATGCTGGATCCATTAACAATTTAAAACACCCCCTGTGAAAAAGAAGGAGGGGAAGTTGCTGACGGGCAACGGAACGCGTGGGGTCTTTAGGGGGGCACCTGCCGCATTACTCCTCCATCTATTGTCCTCTACTACCAGTCCCCTGTGCTATATACTTAGGATATTCAGGTTGTATACATATTATCGGTGTTGTGGGGACAGGACTGTATTGATTTAACATTCTTGCTGTATGGTAGGTTGATAACCTGTGTATCTGTGGAGGCAGGTGCCCTGGGTGGGGTTTCTCCCCTTCTTTTTGGTAGGGGGTTTCCCCCCCTCGTTTGTGCAGTGGCCAATTGGGCCTTTTTTAATTGGTTTTATCTGTATTGTCTGATTTTTGGACTATTTATATGTAATAAAGATATACTTTTTGGATTACAGTTATTGTGGGTGTGCATTATATTGCGTATTACTTTCTCTTTTTGTGTAGTTATTGTTATTTGATATGCTTAATAGCACCCCTTTGTGTATGATGCTGAGCCCGCCTGCTTTCTATATACATAATATTTCAGTGTTGTGGTACAGAAGAGGAAAAAGGGTTGATTTAAAAAAAAAACCATCAGATAGAAAAAATTCAAAAGTATGAAGTAGCGAGGGAGATTTATACTTTGATTATGGGGATAGTGAACCATAAAACACTCTCTCCGTTCTCTATTTTGTCTACCCCTTATCTTTTCCCTTTAGACCATTTGAACATTCTACATCAAAGCAGAAGAGCTGAAAGTGCTGGAGAGCGCAGACAAACAGAATAACCTGTCAAGCCAGAGGTGAGGGTTAAAGGGGTTATCCACCATAAAGGGAATTTAGTACTTACCTCCCAAACAGTATTGGACATGCTTAGGAAGGATCTGTGCTTGTCTTGGGGCTAAATGGCTCTGTTATGAGTCCACCATGACACTGCTGCTTTCTTTTTGTGACCTGGCTATTTCCTGTTTGAGTTCCTTCCCTCCATGTCCTGGGATACCTTGTTTGTAAGTAATTTTTCAGTAAGGTCATTTTTCTTCCTCCCACACATCAGCCATCCCACCCCTTGCAGTACAGCTGAAGCCCTGTACAGAGTGCGCAGCTCTGCACTATGGTCCCACACAGCAGCCGCTTAAAGGGGCGGACTGACAGGTCGGGCACTGTCCAAGGGCCCAGACCTGAGTGGGTGATGCAGCTGACAGTACTTTTTATTTATTTAAATTCTAAAGACCTGCTCTGTACCTTCTGAGTGCTGGAGGTTAAGGACCTGTGGGGATGTCACAATCATGTTACCTTTGGTGGCGGAGCTTAAGGTTCTGTTGAGCAGAGCAGCCAGGAGAGAAGAGAGATCCTGGTGAGTTGTGCCTATAGAATACTCCTAGGGCTGAAGTCTGCTGGTGTGGAATCACTGTATACAGCAGTGTTTTTCAACCAGGGTGCCTCAAGCTCAAAACTACAACTTACAATATGTCCGTACAGTGAGGACATGCTGGGAGTTGTAGTTTTGCAACAGCTGGATAGTCATAGGTTTGGGCTTGCTGCCCTAACATGTGTCTAGCTATATAGTACACAACTACAACTCCCAGCATGCCCTAGTTTAAATAAATATGAATAAGCCCCTCCCCCAAATAAAACAAGTTACCCTCTTTTTCCAATAAAACAAATAAAAATAAAGAGTAGCTCCCACCTTCCCTTTTTTCCTCTCTGTCCCTGCCTATTTCCCATCTATCCCTAACCCCCTCACTGCCTTTACTTTTTTTTTTACTATATAAAAAATGCAGTTTTGCCTGCCTGGTAATGTGCTCACTACCAGGCAGACTTCCCCAGCAGGCGCAACATCACTGATGCCTGCTGGGGCTGACTTCTGCCCTTAGTTCATCTACACAGGGTGCCTCCAGCTGTTCCACCACTACAACTCCCAGCTTGCCCTGACATCTATTGGCTGTCAGGGCATGCTGGGAGTTGTTGTGGGGAAAAAACTGGAGGCACTCTGTGTTAAAAACAATACATGGCCGCAGCGCAACTCGAACCCCGTCCGGTCTGCCCCCCCCAACCCCTAACCCCGCCACCCGAACCCCGCCGCGCTCCCCCCACCGCACAACCCGCTCCCCCTTCCCCTCCCCAGACATACCAGGACAGTGCAGCGACGGGGCCGGCGTGAAAAGTAAGTGCAGGACAGCAGCGACGGGATGCCGGGAGGCGGGGCCGGCATGCAAGACCAGGGAGTAAGGGAGCCAATGCGCACTTCTTCTGTTCTCAGCAGTTGCTCCCTCCTGTCTGATTGACAGGACTGGAGCGAGCGCAGCCTGAATGAATTCGGACCGATTGCCCAGCCGGGAGACCCTTAGTGGCCAGTTTTCAAACATAAAATACACTGTGTTCATTTAAAAAAAAAAATTTACTATAAATGTCTGAACTGATAAATTAACATTTTTGGTCATTGCAGTAACGTTTCTGTTGGAACATCATTTTTTTTATGTTTCATGGTTGTTTTTTTTCTACAAATCACAGGAGCTTCGATGGGCCAAATTTTCCCCCTCATTAGCCAATATTTTTGAGTGTTGGTGGGAGTCTGTTCATTTGTTCTCTCCCGATAACCCTTTTATTGACAGACTGATCTGGTACGGTCGCTACATCGATTATCTCATATTTATATGGGGTACCTGTGTGGCGACCGTAACAGATTTTTTCTCATATCTTAATTCAAATACCTGCAATTTACGTTTTACAGTTACCCCTCAAGACCATTCTGTTTCTTTTTTGGATCTAAATCTAAAATGAGATGTTGACACTAAAATAATTTTTTCTACCACTTTATGGAAAAGTACAGTGGTTAATTCAATACTGTGTGCCCGCTCGTGTCACCCATTGCATGTCTTTAAGAACCTGCCGGTGGGTGAGATGACTCGGGCACGCAGGAATTGTGCAACCGACTCCGATATTTTTCAAGAAGCAGTATCCATACAGAGATTACCCACGATGGTCGTTAGACAGGGCGAAAAGGATCGCTTACCGAAAAAGTTGATCGGATTTACTACACGGTTCCCAAAAAAACAGAACAAATAAATCAAAACCTTACCCCTCCACTGTCGTGTTCACAGACCCTTACAGAATGGATTTTTCATCCATTTGTAAAATCAAACATACACATATGTATATGATCTTGTCTGATCCACTATTTCATAGCGTCAAGAAATCAGGTTGCAGATGTATAGCGAAGCGGGCACCTACGATTGGTCAAACGGTTTCTCATAGTTTCATTTTAAGTTCCCGTTCTTCATCTTCTACATGGTTGTCTCATCCAGGATCTTACAGATGTGGACACAATCGGTGCATCACTTGCACGGTCATGCATGCCACCAGATCATTTACGTATTTTGTTAATACTACTACTTTTTTTTATTAAACAATATATTAATTGTAATACCACATCTGTGGTGTATCTGGTGTCATGCATGGCCTGCAGTATGCAGTATGTCGGTTGTACGACCAATCCACTGAAGGTGAGGCTTCGCAAGTATCTATCTGATATTCCTCACTTTTCTTCAAAAAATGTATCAGCAGTTTCTAAGCATTGTGCTGAGATACATCAAGGCAGTTTCGACTCTCTCCATTTCTCTGCTATTGCGAGAGTCAACCCCTCCAAAAGAGGCGGAGACCATAGGCAGAAGCTTCTTAACAGAGAAATTTTCTGGATCTTGAAACTCTCAACTCGTGCACCACTGGGTATGGATGTCATATTACATTACTAAGTGAAGGTCTTTTTCTTCACTTATATATTTTTTTGATTATTAGTATTAAAGGGGTTATCCACCATAAGGTGATTTTAGTACGTACCTGGCAGACAGTAATGGACATGCTTAGGAAGGATCTGTGCTTGTCTTGAGGCTAAATGGCAATGTCATGAGATTACCATAACACTGTGGCTAGCTTTTTGTGAACTTGTATTTCCTGTTTGACTTTTCTTTTTTTGACTACAAATCCCACAATTCCATTTTCCTCCCTCCCACACATCAGCCACCCCACCCATTGAAACAAAAGACCTGTGGGTTTTTTTTTCAATCAGGGTGCCTACAGCTGTTGTATTAGTTTCAGATTGATCTCTCTCCCACCAAGCGATCGCTCCACCCATTGAAGCAGACAGGCTCCCTGTCATCAGCTGACTAGTGAGGTTAGGTCTCGGCCGCATTGCAAGCTGAGAAAAATCCGAGACAACAGTAATTTTGTATGCTGGTAAAAATAAGTATTGGGGGGAAAATCACAGAAGAATTGTGAGAAAACCGTCACACGCAGGTACAGACACTATATTATGAACCAATAACTATGGGTACTAATAACCTGCATGCGTTGTATGTCTTAGGGGGGATTAAACTGTCAGAGTCACTGGTAGAGAAGGATCTGGGTGTACTTGTAGATCACAGACTACAGAATAGCATGCAATGTCAGGCTGCTGCTTCCAAAGCCGGCAGGATATTGTCATGTATCAAAAGAGGCATGGACTCAAGGGACAGGGACATAATACTCCCCCTTTATAAAGCATTGGTACGGCCTCACCTGGAATATGCTGTTCAGTTTTGGGCACCTGTCCATAAAAGGGACACTGTGGAGCTGGAAAGGGTGCAGAGACGCGCAACTAAACTAATATGGGGCATGGAACATCTTAGCTATGAGGAGCGATTAAAGGAGTTACAATTGTTTAGTCTTGAGAAGAGACGTTTAAGGGGGGATATGATAAACGTATATAAGTATATTAATGGCCCATACAAAAAATATGGAGAAAAACTGTTCCAGGTTAAACCCCACCAAAGGACGAGGGGGCACTCCCTCCGTCTGGAGAAGAAAAAGTTTAGTCTCAAGGGGCGACACGCCTTCTTTACCGTGAGGACTGTGAATTTATGGAACGGTCTACCTCAGGAACTGGTCACAGCAGGAACAATTAACAGCTTTAAAACAGGATTAGATACATTCATGGAACAAAATAACATTAATGCTTATGAAGAAATATAAAATCCCATCCCTTCCCCAATATCGCGCCACACCCCTACCCCTTAATTCCCTGGTTGAACTTGATGGACATATGTCTTTTTTCGACCATATGTAACTATGTAACTATGTAACTACACTTACTTTAAAGCCCCTATAGCATAGTCAAGTAAAAAAAATTCTGCAATACCCCTTTAATTTTTACTGTGCCTGGTCAAACACATTTACCCTGCTGTTCCTCCTCTTTTTTGTCATCCCCAGAGGTACAGGTTCTATTTTTGAAGTTTCTGCCTATTATTTTATCTGGATTTTTTGTGTCTTGATGATGTGTGTTGGCCTTGCCCATCCGGATGCATATCGTCCATTTTTCTATATTCATATTATACTTTTTTTTATATGTGTATTTGTTCTATGATTTTTTTCCCTTTCTCTTCCTGTGATGCATGTCTTTTCATGATGTCTATATATTGTTACATATTTTATTTGTCATCTGACATGCTACGCCTTGACTCTTGAGCTAATCTCCGAATGTATATTTATGTTTTTATCCCTTCTTCTCACATGTATTAGTTTTTAATTTGGGCCTGATACTATCCGGTCTGACATTCTAAATGCTATGAAGTTTGGAAGAAGTTAATACCACCTGACCACAGCACCTGTGCTCGGATGTGATTGCTCCACCTATATATACCCATGTTTACAATGTGTATGACTAAGAGTGTCCTGCGCTTGAAACACGTAACTTCCTGTGTTCCTGTGGATGTCTATATTGAATAAAGAGGATTTTTGGTCACATCACCTCCCAAAAACACCCCCAAAAAAGTAACCACAACGTCACATAGATGCAAAAGTGGTACTGTGAAAAACTACAGGTCATGGCAATAAAAATTAGCCCAGTATATGGAAAAATAAGATAGGTATAGGGAGCCAGCAGAGGGTCAGCAATGCAATACAGCAACATGCAGCACTTATCACAGACACTTTTACTTTCAGTTAGAAATTACCTGTGCTCAGGTAATTTTCACGACCTGTCTAATGCTCAGACAAATTTGTTATATGCTGTGCGCCATTTCATAAATTTGATGTGCGTCAGCATTTTCACAGCTGAACATTTTTGACTGTAAAACACATCTACCACAGAAGTCACAGGGGGGTACACACTTAAAATATAACTTTTAATCAGACACGTTCTAAAAGCATAGGCCCCACAACAAAATTAAGCCAGTATGGTAATTGGACACCAGATCTGTGATATGCAATACAGACCGTGTATGGATGAGGTGTGTATTGTATAGAGGGATAGGGTCTAGAAGAGCAGGGTACACAAATATTTGGTCACCCTAGTAATCCCTGTCGGGGAGATGTGGTGAGGTCTACTCCTGCTCCCACAGGGACCGTCGGAGCACTCGCCCTAGAAAGGGCGACCCCTGCCCCGATCTACCCCTTGGACTACACCCTAGAAATCCCTAGTAGTAAATAATAGCCCTTGTTCTGGTGTACCCGACGCGTTTCAACCACATCGGTGGGTTCATCAGGGGTTAACCAGGCAAGATACAGTACAAGGATAAATATTATCAATAATTAAACTAATTACAAAAATAGAGAGATGTAAATAGTAGGGAAAAAGCGGAACCGTGAGCGCACATGTAGCTGGAGCACCTATGCGGTTTATGCAGTAATGGTGCTAACACTTATGCTTATATTAACCTGGTGACAATGTTGCCCTCAGGTGGCTACTCATGGTTACCAACGCTGCCGCAGTGGCGGTATCCCTAGGTGCACTGCCACAGTGGTGGGCAGTGCCTTCAGCCGATCGGTGTCCTGGCTTGCCTGCCGCGGACACCCATGCTGTATTTATGTGTGTCTGAAGCGAAAATCGCGCGCGCACACTAGCCGCCGCGCGTCACTTCCGGTCATGACGTCTAACTTCCGGTGACGCGTCTCTGGGCGCTGAGCGTCGCTCGTTGCTAGGCAGCGCTCAGGATGAGAGCGCAGCGCTGTCAGCAACTAGTAGAAACAAGGTATTAAGCCGGGAATAACGGACAATTGGACCTTATATACAAGGTGCAGAGTGACGGATAACTCATATCGCGAATAGAATCGTGAATGAGTAACTAAGTTAGAGGACCTCAGTACCTCCATATGAGCAGAGAGTCAATGGGACAACCGCATCATTAGGAGGGGAAAGGATGGTTGCTACATGTGATGACAGGGGGGGGGGGGGTCATGAAAAGAGCAGATAATTTAGAATGAGAAATAATAAATCAATAAAAGTGGAAACATATTGGAGATGTGTAACTGAGGTATAGACCTCACAGAGAGAGGGGGGGGGGGGGGAGGGGGCGCTACTGGTGAGATTACTCCAAAAAGCAGGCATAACTCAAGGCCTCATTTAATCCACCAGGAGACTGTGTCTGTAGGGAGAAAATCCACCGGGTTTCCTTTTGGAGGATCAACCTATCCCAGTCTCCTCCTCTGGTGGGAGGTCTAACAAGTTCTATCCCCACAAATCTCAGGTTTTGGGCGTCCCCGCCATGTTGGCCATTGATGTGCCGAGCTAGTGGCTTGTCGGCCAGATTAATGATGTCTCTCAAGTGCTCGCCAACTCTTCTCCTAAACTCCCTGATTGTCTTGCCAACATATTCGATACCACAGCTACAGGTGGCTTTGTAAACAATCCCCTTACTCCGGCAGTTGATAAAGTCACGTATGGAATAAATTTGCCCAGTATTGGTGCTAGAGAATGTTTTAGTCACTTCAATATGTTTACAAGCAATGCATCCGCTGCAACAAAGCACCCTTTAATCTGCCTATTCAACCAAGTGCCTTGTGCCTGAGGTGGCACATAGTGGCTATTCACAAGCCTGTCTCTCAGACTACGGCCCTTTCTGAAAGAAATCTGAGGATAAATTCCCAAAACGTCCTTCAGGTCAGGGTCCATCCTCAAAATCTCCCAGTGTTTGCTGAGAATACATCTAACATCTTGTGCTCCCCCATCATAGGTAGCCACCAATCTAATGAAATTATCTGAGTTCAAATCCCGGGGTTTGGGTACAAGAAGACTAGCTCTGTCTACCTTCCTTGTTTCTTGGTATGTTTTTCGTAGAACCCAATCCGGGTAACCTCTGGCCTGAAAGCGCTGCCTCAAATCAGCAGCTTGGCTCATGAACTCAGCTTGGGATGAACAATTCCTCTTCATCCTCAAATATTGCCCCTTAGGGATGCCTCCTTAGGCAGATTAAAGGGTGCTTCCGTTGCAGCGGATGCATTGCTTGTAAACATATTGAAGTGACTAAAACATTCTCTAGCACCAATACTGGGCAGATTTATTCCATACGTGACTTTATCAACTGCCGGAGTAAGGGGATTGTTTACAAAGCCACCTGTAGCTGTGGTATGGAATATGTTGGCAAGACAATCAGGGAGTTTAGGAGAAGAGTTGGCGAGCACTTGAGAGACATCATTAATCTGGCCGACAAGCCACTAGCTCGGCACATCAATGGCCAACATGGCGGGGACGCCCAAAACCTGAGATTTGTGGGGATAGAACTTGTTAGACCTCCCACCAGAGGAGGAGACTGGGATAGGTTGATCCTCCAAAAGGAAACCCGGTGGATTTTCTCCCTACAGACACAGTCTCCTGGTGGGTTAAATGAGGCCTTGAGTTATGCCTGCTTTTTGGAGTAATCTCACCAGTAGCGCCCCCTTCCCCCCCCCTCTCTCTGTGAGGTCTATACCTCAGTTACACATCTCCAATATGTTTCCACTTTTATTGATTTATTATTTCTCATTCTAAATTATCTGCTCTTTTCATGACCCCCCCCCCCTGTCATCACATGTAGCAACCATCCTTTCCCCTCCTAATGATGCGGTTGTCCCATTGACTCTCTGCTCATATGGAGGTACTGAGGTCCTCTAACTTAGTTACTCATTCACGATTCTATTCGCGATATGAGTTATCCGTCACTCCGCACCTTGTATATAAGGTCCAATTGTCCGTTATTCCCGGCTTAATACCTTGTTTCTACTAGTTGCTGACAGCGCTGCGCTCTCATCCTGAGCGCTGCCTAGCAACGAGCGACGCTCAGCGCCCAGAGACGCGTCACCGGAAGTTAGACGTCATGACCGGAAGTGACGCGCGGTGGCTAGTGTGCGCGCGCGATTTTCGCTTCAGACACACATAAATACAGCATGGGTGTCCGCGGCAGGCAAGCCAGGACACCGATCGGCTGAAGGCACTGCCCACCACTGTGGCAGCGCACCTAGGGATACCGCCACTGCGGCAGCGTTGGTAACCGTGAGTAGCCACCTGAGGGCAACATTGTCACCAGGTTAATATAAGCATAAGTGTTAGCACCATTACTGCATAAACCGCATAGGTGCTCCAGCTACATGTGCGCTCACGGTTCCGCTTTTTCCCTACTATTTACATCTCTCTATTTTTGTAATTAGTTTAATTATTGATAATATTTCTCCTTGTACTGTATTTTGCCTGGTTAACCCCTGATGAACCCACCGATGTGGTTGAAACGCGTTGGGTACACCAGAACAAGGGCTATTATTTACTACTAGGGATTTCTAGGGTGTAGTCCAAGGGGTAGATCGGGGCAGGGGTCGCCCTTTCTAGGGCGAGTGCTCCGACGGTCCCTGTGGGAGCAGGGGTAGACCTCACCACATCTCCCCGACAGGGATTACTAGGGTGACCAAATATTTGTGTACCCTGCTCTTCTAGACCCTATCCCTCTATACAATACACACCTCATCCATACACGGTCTCTATTGCATATCACAGATCTGGTGTCCAATTACCATACTGGCTTAATTTTGTTGTGGGGCCTATGCTTTTAGAACGTGTCTGATTAAAAGTTATATTTTAAGTGTGTACCCCCCTGTGACTTCTATTTTCTCTCTGGTACTGTCACACATCCCATAGTGGAGTAACTGTGAATCACATCTACCACAGACAATAATAAATTCCTCCCTATGTATTTATGGACAGTGATAAGATTTAGGTGGGGATTATCATTATTTGGAGGAATCTTTGTCCATGTAAGGAAAATAAGAACATACTGAATGCAGGTTCTCACCCCTGTTTCTGAACAGTACAGCACAATGTCCAGTATGATTAACTGCATCCCCAAATATAATTTGAAATAAAGGAAAAATGCAACCTCCAAATAAGTGTATTCCGTCTTATGAGCTTTGGCACTGATCCTTAACCCCTTAAGGACAATGGACGTACTCCTACGCCCCCATTTCCGAGTCCTTAAGGACCGAGGACGTAGGAGTACGTCCTGTCCTTTCCCGGCCCCCTGCCGCTAGCCGGAGGGGAGCCGGTGCCCGATGCCTGCTGAAATCGTTCAGCAGGCATCGCGGCATATCGCCCAGGGGGGTCATTATGCCCCCCCATGTCGGCGATGGCCGCAGATCGCTGGACAATTCAGGGCCGACGAATCAGGGCGCCTGCTGCGGGTGTCACTCCCGCACCCGCTCCGCCCCTCTTCCGGAGGACGTGAGCGGGTGCGGGACATGCACCCCTGGTGCTGGGGACCCCGATCCCCGGCGTTAATGTTGGGATCGGGGCCCCAGGAGCAACGACGGCGGCGGCGGCGGGACTGACCTGTGTGGCGATCAAGCAGCAGCAGGAGGTGAGTGACAGCCTCCTGCTGTTGCTTAGCAACAGCTCCCAGCATGCAAAAAGGGCATGCTGGGAGCTGTAGTTATGCAACAGGAGGAGGCAGACCACCACAACTCCCATCATGCACTTATGGGCATGCTGGGACTTATGGTTTTGCAACAGCTGGAGGCATATTCTTTCTATGGAAAAGTGTACCTTCAGCTGTTGTGTAACTACAACTCCCAGCTTGCACAAACAGCTTAAGGGCATGCTGGGAGTTGTAGTGGTGCATCTGCTGGTTGCATAACTACAACTCCCAGCATGCCCGTTGGCTGTCGTGACTGCTGAGAGTTGTAGTTTTGCAACAGCTGAAGGCACACTGAGTTAAGTAGCAAACCAGTGTGTCTACAGCTGTTGCATAACTACAATCCCCAGCATCCCCAGCCAAAGTAGTATGCCTCCGGCTGTTGCATAACTACAACACCCAGCATGCCCTTCCGCTGTCCATACATGCTGGGGGTTGTAGCTTTTGCAACAGCTGAAGGCACACTGGTTGCAAAACACTGAGTTTGTTGTCAAACTCGGTGTTTCACAACCTGTGTGTCTCCAGCTGTTGCAAAACTACAACTCCCAGCATGCACTGATAGACCGTACATGCTGGGAGTTGTAGTTTTGCAACAGCTGGATGTTCCCCCCTCCCAATGTGAATGTACAGGGTACACTCACATGGGCGGAGGATTACAGTAAGTATCCGGCTGCAAGTTTGAGCTGAGGCAAATTTTCTGCCGCTGCTCAAACTGCCAGCGAGAAACTACTGTGAACCCCCCGCCTGTGCGACTGTACCATAAAAACACTACACTACACTAACACACAATAAAATAAAAAGTAAAAAATACTACATATACACATACCCCTACACAGCCCCCCTCCCCTCCCCAATAAAAATGAAAAACGTCTGGTACGTCACTGTTTCCAAAACGGAGCCTCCAGCTGTTGCAAAACAACTACTCCCAGTATTACCAGATAGCCACTGACTGTCCAGGCATGCTGGGACTTTTACAACAGCTGGAGGCACCCTATTTGGGAATCACTGGCGTAGAATACCCCTATGTCCACCCCTATGCAATCCCTAATTTAGGCCTCAAATGCGCATGGCGCTCTCACTTTGGAGCCCTGTCGTATTTCAAGGCAACAGTTTAGGGTCACATATGGGGTATCGCCGTACTCGGGAGAAATTGTGTTACAAATTATGGGGGGTATTTTCTGCTATTACCCTTTTTAAAAATCTAAAATTTTTGGGAAACCAACATTTTAGGTAAAAATTTTTTTTTTTTTTTTTTACATATGCAAAAGTTGTGAATCACCTGTGGGGTATTAAGGTTCACATTACCCCTTGTTACGTTCCCCGAGGGGTCTGGTTTCCAAAATGGTATGCCATGTGTTTTTTTTTTGCTGTCCTGGCACCATAGGGGCTTCCTAAATGCGGCATGCCCCCAGAGCAAAATTTGCTTTCAAAAAGCCAAATGTGACTCCTTCTCTTCTGAGACCTGTAGTGCGCCAGCAGAGCACTTTTCACCCCCATATGGGGTGTTTTCTGAATCGGGAGAAATTGGGCTTCAAATTTTGGGGGGTATTTTCTGCTATTATCCTTTTTAAAAATGTAACATTTTTGGGAAACCAAGCATTTTAGGTAAAACATTTTTTTTTTTTTTACATATGCAAAAGTCGTGAATCACCTGTGGGGTATTAAGGTTCACTTTACCCCTTGTTACGTTCCCTGAGGGGTCTAGTTTCCAAAATGGTATGCCATGTGTGTTTTTTTGCTGTCCTGGCACCATAGGGGCTTCCTAAATGTGGCATGCCCCCCAAAAACCATTTGACGCTCCTTCCCTTCTGAGCCCTCTACTGCGCCCGCCGAACAATTAACATAGACATATGAGGTATGTGCTTACTCGAGAGAAATTGGGTTTCAAATACCAGTAAAAATTTTCTCCTTTTTACCCCTTGCAAAAATTCAAAAATTGGGTCTACAAGAACATGCGAGTGTAAAAAATGAAGATTGTGAATTTTCTCCTTCACTTTTCTGCTATTCCTGTGAAACACCTAAAGGGTTAATACACTTATTGAATGTCATTTTGAATACTTTGGGGGTGTAGTTTTTATAATGGGGTCATTTATGGGGTATTTCTAATATGAAGACCCTTCAAATCCACTTCAAACCTGAACTGGTCCATGAAAAATAGCGAGTTTGAAAATTTTGTGAAAAATTTCCAAATTGCTGCTGAACTTTGAAGCCCTCTGGTGTCTTCCAAAAGTAAAAACTCGTAAATTTTATGATGCAAACATAAAGTAGACATATTATATATGTGAACTCAAAAATGTTTTATTTTGAATATCCATTTTCCTTACAAGCAGAGAGCTTCAAAGTTAGAAAAATTCAAAATTTTCATTTTTTTCATCAAATTTTGGGATTTTTCACCAAGAAAGGATGCAAGTTACCATAAAATTTTACCACTAAGTTAAAGTAGAATATGTCACGAAAAAACATTCTCGGAATCAGAATGATAACTAAAAGCATTCCAGAGTTATTAATGTTTAAAGTGACAGTGGTCAGAATTGCAAAAAACGCTCCGGTCCTTAAGGTATAAAATGGCCTGGTCCTTAAGGGGTTAAAGAGGTACTCCCGTGGAAAACTTTTTTTTTTTTTTTAAATCAACTGGTGCCAGACAGTTAAACAGATTTGTAAATTACTTCTATTAAAAAATCTTAATCCTTCCAGTACATTTTATGGGCTGTATACTACAGAGGAAATGCTTTTCTTTTTTCGATTTCTCTGATGTCATGACCACAGTGCTCTCTGCTGACCTCTACTGTCCATTTTAGGAACATCTTACAGGTTTCCTCTTTAACAGTGGTATATTAACCCCTTCTTGACCTGGTCAATTAGTTTTTTTTTACAGGGATTTATTTTATACGGGACAAATTACCGTATTTTTCGTCCTATAGGACGCACCGGCGTATAAGACGCACCCAATTTTTAGGGGCAAAATCTTAAAAAATAAAGATTTTGAACCCAATAGTGGTCTTCAACCTGCGGACCTCCAGATGTTGCAAAACTACAACTCCCAGCATGCCCGGACAGCCGTTGGCTGTCCGGGCATGCTGGGAGTTGTAGTTTTGCAACATATGGAGGTCCGCAGATTGAAGACTACTGCAGGAGGAGGTAATACTCACGTGTCCCAGCCGCTCTGGACCCGTCACCGCTGCCCTGGATGTCGCTCCATCGCTGTCGCCGTGTCCCCGGCAGGTAAGGTCCCTCCCGGAGGCAGGTAAGGTCCCTCCCGGTGTCCTGTAAGCACTAACCCGGCTATTCAGTCGGGCTGTTCGGGACCGCCGCGGTGAAATCGTGGCGGTCCCGAACAGCCCGACTGAACAGCCGGGTTAGTGTCACTTTCCCTTCAGACGCGGCGGTCAGCTTTGATCGCCGCGTCTGAAGGGTTAATACAGGGCATCACCGCGATCGGTGATGTCCTGTAATAGCCGCGGATCCCGGCCGTTGGTGGCCGCAGGGACCGCCGCGATAGGGGTGTATTCGCCGTATAAGACGCACCGACTTTTTCCCCCCAGTTTTGGGGAAGAAAAAGTGCGTCTTATACGGCGAAAAAATACGGTATACATTTTTCATTGACTTCCTTTATTTTACCCTATTTTGTTTTGTGAAACTATATGAATTGATTTGTGGGGTGAAATTGAAAAACAACATGAAAAAAAAATGCAATTGCACAAATTTGTGGGGAAATCATTTATTTCAAGTTCACTGTACATTTACACCCAAATTTATCAATCAGCCTAAAAACAAAAAACAGCCTGATAAATCTGAGCCTTGATTTTTGTTTTACTACTTGTAAAAGCCTGTGCATTGCCGTGTTCCGGTCCCTATAACTTTTTTATTTCTGTAGGGGCTCTTTTTTGTGCTGTGATCTGTCGTTTTCTGTTTGGTATCCTTTCTTATATTTAACTTTTTTATTACATTTTAATAATTTTTTTTCTGAAATGTAATGTGACAAAACAATTCTGGTATGTGGTGTTTTCTTTTTTTTCTTATGCAGGCATAGCAGCGCTATAGTAAAATAACAGGTGTTCCAGACGCAGCCCGCAGTGATGATAGACAATACAGTGGTAGTATTGTATAGTAGGTTTATTTATTAAGCCTACATCAGGTGCGTTTCGGGATGGCACATCCCTTTCTCAATGAACAATGGCTCACCGAGAAAGAGATGTGCCATCCCGAAACGCGTCTGTTGTCGGCTTAATAAAGAAATCTACTATACAATACTACCACTGTATTGTCAATCATCACTGCGGGCTGTGCCTGGAACCCCCAGTATTTTACTATAGCGCTGCTATACCTGCATCTACTACTATCAGCTGGAATCTGCAGGATCTGATCCCCGGGTGGCTGCACCGTAACCTATGCATAAAGCTTTGCAAAATGGTTGTGTCTTCTAACATAACCCGAAAAGGTGAGTAAAATACCTCACCATACTGCTTTTGCATTACTCCACCACACCAGATCGGATGTACTGTCCCATGGGAAGCTCTGCCTCTTTTTCTCTGGAGTGTCACTTTTTTTCTTATGCCATTCATTTTGAGGGATCAAAACGCGGCAGTTCCAAATATGGCCATTATTTTGGAGATTATTTTTTTTATTTCTAAAATGGGAAAAGGGTAATTTAACTTTTTATTATGTGGGACTTTTGTGCATTAATTTTTTTACACTCTTTTTCATCACCCTAGGGGGCTTTTATAAGCAATCTTTCAATTGTTTAAATGGAACAATGCACTAAAAATATATTGCATTGATCTAATACATTGGCTCTCTGCTAGTACAGCTTGCCTATGACTGCACTTACACTGTTAACATGGCAGTTACAGAGACCTAGAGAAGGACAACTCATCAGCACCCTACAATTGCACCAGGGGGCTGCCTATAGGATTCCCTGAACTACCAATGTCACACTATATAACTATACTAGCTTAATACCCGGCGTTGCCCAGTTTTTCCTTCCTAATCCTTGTTGGGGAGGAAAATAAACAAAGGAGGAAGCTTTTGACTTCATATCCCGTCCTCATATTGTTGTCATATCCCAACCCCATATCCCGTCCTCCTATCCCAACCTCCTATCCCGTCCCTCCTATCCCATCCCTCCTATCCCGTCCTCCTATCCTGACCTCCTATCCCGACCCGTAATATGTGACCAGGTATTGAAATATCTCCAGCCGTACGGAAATTATTTGGGAACATACATTTTCCATTGATTTGCATGGGACTTTAAACAAAAACCCTGACACAAACAAATGGGGGTAGTTAAGGGTTAAATTAACTATTCTATATTTTAAGTGGACATATAAGTAACATGTGACCAAGTATTATCAAAATATCTCCAGCCGTTTGGAAGTTATGCAGTAACATATATTTCCCTTTAACTTGTATGGGCTTTAAACATAAACCGTGCCCCTGGCAAATGGGGGTGAGTAAGGGTTAAATCACCTATCCTATGTTTGTTGTTGATATATAAGTAACATGTGTGCCAAGTTTCATGTTAATATCTTTAGCCGTTTGGACGTGATGCTGGAACATACATACATACACACACACGTTGAGTTTTATATATATATATATAGACAAAGTATGTAACATAGGTGATTACACCCTTAAAATTTTTGCCAAATGATTTATTATACCTTTTCATGTTACAAGACTGAATTACACTCTGCTACAATGTACAGTAGTGCACAGTTGTCCCCATTTCTAAACCTTGGCAACAAAAGTAAATACACCCCTAAGTGGGACTGTCTAAATTAGGCATGTGGTGGCATGTGACTCAAGTGTGAATAAGGAGCAGGTGTCTTAAATTTGGTGTTTATTGCTCTTACACTTTCTAATACTGGTGACTGAAAGTTCAACATGGCACCTCATGGAAAAGAACTCTGTGAGGATCTGAAATAAATAATTGTTGTTCTACATAAAGGTGGCCTAGGCTAACAGAAGATTGCCAAGACCATAAAACTGAGATGTAGTGTGATGGGCAGGACTATATACGGTTTTTTTCAGGACAGGTTCCACTTAGAAAATGTCTCTCTATGGTCGACCGAAGAAGTTGGGTGGACATGTTCAGTGTCATATCCAGAGGTTGTCTTTGTGAAATAGACATATGAGTGCTGCCAGTATTACTGAAGAGGTTAAAAGGGTGTGGGTGTGTGTGTGTGGGAGGAGGGGGGGGGGGGGGGGGGGGGTCAGCCTATCAGTACTCAGACCATACGGTCGCACTACAGAATTGGTCTGCATGGCTGTTCAAGAAGGAAGCCTATTTTAAAGTTGGAAGTGGAAAGTGGAAGCTTTATTCGGCATATGGTGCAATGTACAGGCTTCAGACAGCAGGACACCACAGACCTCCGGACAAGTTGATCTACAAGACAGGCCACAAATAATTTGCGGAAGAAAAGCAGACTAAGGGCATGGATTATTGGAACCATGTCCTGTAGTCCGATTGTGTCAAGCATGTGTGGTGGCAACCAGCTACAGAGTAAAAAGACTAGTGTGCCTTACCTACAGTCAAGCATGGTGGTGGGAGTGTTATGGTCTGAAGATGCATGAGTGCTGCTTGCACTATAGAGCTACAGTTCATTGGGGAATCATGAATGGCAACATGTACTGTGACATACTGAAGCAGAGCATGATCCCTTCCCTTTAGACAGTCGGCCGCAGGGCAGCAAGTCAGAGTGAAATTCACTAGCCATTAACTCAAGCCTTCTGCTACACCCTCCTGCAATGTGGCAGCTGTCGTGTGGATTTCCTGGACTGTCTTAAATTGCACTGTTGAAGAAGAGTATGAGTTCATCTGGTGACATGAGAATGCTTGACCCAGTGATGAGCCATTCGGGTGCAATAGAGTGACCATCCTAAAATTTGATAAGCTACAGGACATTGGGCTGGTGCTAGACTGCTACACTGAGGAGCACATCTTGGTCAATCAAAGGGCTACCAACCCCTTGGGGACTAAGCCCATTTTGACCTTAAAGGGGTACTCCGGTGAAAACCTTTTTTCTTTTAAATCAACTGGTGGCAGAAAGTTAAACATATTTGTAAATTACTTCTATGAAATTTTTTTAATCCTTCCTGTACTTATTAGCTGCTGAATACTACAGAGGAAATTATTTTCTTTTTGGAATGCTCTCTAATGACATCACGAGCACATTTCTCTCTGCTGACGTTATTATAATAATAATAACACTTTATCTATTGTTGTCCTTAGTGGGATTTGAACCCAAGTCCCCAGCACTGCACGGCAGCAGTGCTAACCACTGAGCCACCATGCTGCCCTTAGCATGCATCTGCTATGCATGGTTGCTAAAATGGACAGAGATGTCAGCAGAGAGCACTGTGCTCGTGATGTCATTAGTGTTCCAAAAAGAAAGGAATTTCCTCTGTAGCATTAAGTAGCTAATAAGTACTGGAAGGATTAAGATTTTTTAATAGAAGTAATTTACAAATATGTTTAACTTTCTGCCACCAGTTGATTTAAAAGAAAAAAGGTTTTCACCAGAGTACCCCTTTAACCCCTTAACCCCTTAAGGACTCAGCCCATTTTGGCCTTAAGGACTCAGACAATTTAATTTTTACGTTTTCATTTTTTCCTCCTCGCCTTCTAAAAATCATAACTCTTTTATATTTTCATCCACAGACTAGTATGAGGGCTTGTTTTTTGCGTGACCAGTTGTCCTTTGTAATGACATCACTCATTATATCATAAAATGTATGGCGCAACCAAAAAACACTATTTTTGTGGGGAAATTAAAATGAAAAACGCAATTTTGCTAATTTTGGAAGGTTTTGTTTTCACGCCGTACAATTTATGGTAAAAATGACATGTGTTCTTTATTCTGAGGGTCAATATGATTAAAATGATACCCATTATTACATACTTTTATATTATTGTTGCGCTTAAAAAAAATCACAAACTTTTTAACCAAATTAGTACGTTTATAATCCCTTTATTTTGATTACCTCTAACTTTTTTATTTTTCCATATAAGTGGCGGTATGGGGGCTCATTTTTTGCGCCATGATCTGTACTTTTTTTTGATACCACATTTGCATATAAAAAACTTTTAATACATTTTTTATAATTTTTTTTAAATAAAATGTATTAAAAAAGTAGGAATTTGGGATTTTTTTTTTTCGTTCACGCCGTCCACCGTACGGGATCATTAAAATTTTATTTTAATAGTTCGAACATTTACGCACGCGGCGATACCAAATATGTCTATAAAAAATGTTTTTTACGCTTTTTGGGGGTAAAATGGGAAAAAACGGACGTTTTACTTTTTTATTGGGGGAGGGGATTTTTCCCTTTTTTTTTACTTTTACTTTTACATTTTTTTAAATTTTTTTTTACACTTGAATAGTCCCCATAGGGGACTATTCATAGCAATACCATGATTGCTAATACTGATCTGTTCTATGTATAGGACATAGAACAGATCAGTGTTTTCGGTGATCTTCTGCTCTGGTCTGCTCGATCACAGACCAGAGCAGGAGACGCCGGGAGCCGCACGGAGGAAGGTGAGGGGACCTCCGTCCGGCGTTCTGAATGATCGGATCCCCGCAGCAGCGCTGCGGGCGATCCGATCGTTCATTTAAATCGCGAACTGCAGCAGATGCCGCGCAGCCGCGCATGACACGGGCATCGCTCCGATGCCCGCGGTTATGCACAGGACGTAAATGTACGTCCTGGTGCGTTAAGTACCACCTCACCAGGACGTACATTTACGTCCTGCGTCCTTAAGGGGTTAAGGACCCAGCCCAAATATACCTTAAGGACCCGGCCATTTTTTGAACATCTGACCACTGCCACTTTAAGCATTCATAACTCTGGGATGCTTTTACCTTTCATTCTGATTCCGAGATTATTTTTTTGTGACATATTCTACTTTATGTTAGTGGTAAAATTTTGTCGATACTTGTATCATTTCTTGGTGAAAAATTCCAAAATTTGATAAAAAAAATTGAAAATTTTGCATTTTTTTACTTTGAAGCTCTCTGCTTATAAGGAAAATGGATATTCCAAATAAATTATACATTGATTCACATATACAATATGTCTGCTTTATGACTGCATCATAAAGTTTACATGTTTTTACTTTTTGAAGTTATTAGAGGGCTTCAAAGTTCAGTAGCAATTTTCAAATTTTTCACAAAATTTTCAAAATCTGAATTTTTCAGGGACCAGTTCAGTTTTGAAGTGGATTTGAAGGACCTTCAAATTAGAAATACCCCACAAATGACTCCATTATAAAACTGCACCCCTGAAAGTATTCAAAATTACATTCAGTAAGTGTGTTAACCCTTTAGGTGTTTCACAGGAATAGCAGCAAAGTGAAGGAGAAAATTCAAAATCTTCATTTTTTTTACACTCGCATGTTCTTGTAGACCCAGTTTTTGAATTTTTACAAGTGGTAATAGGAGAAAAAGCCCCCAAAATTTGTAACACAATTTCTCTTGAGTACGGAAATACCTCATATGTGTATGTCAAGTGTTCGTCGGGCGCAGTAGAGGGCTCAGAAGGGAAGGAGCGACAATGGGATTTTGGAGATTTTTGGGGGGCATGTCAAATTTAGAAAGCCCCTATGGTGCCAGAACAGCAGAAAACCCCACATGGTATACCATTTTGGAAACTACACCCCTCAAGGCACATAACAAGGGGTCCAGTTAGCCTTAACACCCCACAGGTGTTTGACAACTTTTCGTTAAAATCGGATGTGTAAATGTAAAAAAAAAAAATTCACACTAAAGTGCAGTTTTTCCCCCAAATTTACCATTTTTACAAAGGTAATGGAAGAAAATGCCCCCCCCCCTAATTTGTAACCGCATCTCTTCTGAGTATGGAAATACCCCATGTTAGGACGTAAAATGCTTTGCGGGCGAACTACAATGCTCAGAAGACAAGGAGTCACATTTGGCTTTTTGAAAGCAACTTTTGCTGAAATGTTTTTTTTGGGGCATGTCGCATTTAGGAAGCCCCTGTGGTGCCAGAACAGCAAACAATACCCACATGGCATACTATTTTGGAAACTACACCCCTCAAGGAACGTAACAAGGGGTCCGCTGAGCCTTAACACCCCACAGGTGTTTGACAACTTTTCGATAAAGTTGGATGTGTAAAAGAAAAAAAAATATTTTTTTACTAAAATGCAGTTTTTCCCCTAAATTTTACATTTTTACAAGGGGTAATAGGAGAAAATGACCCCCAAAATTTGTAACCCCATTTCTTCTGAGTATGAAAATACCCCATGTTAGGACGTAAAATGCTCTGCTGGCGAACTACAATGCTCACATGCTGATGTAGACCCCCAACTTTACCTTTTCATAATGGGTAAAAGGAGAAAAAGCCACCAAAAATTCTCCCGAGTACGGAGATACCCCATGTGTTGCCCTATACTGTTGCCTTGAAATACGACAGGGCTCCGAAGTGAGAGACTATGTGCATTTGAGGCCTAAATTAGGGATTTTCATAGGGGTGTACCCGGATGCAAGCATTACACTTGCCTCCTCCATCAAAAATACTGTACGTCAGTTTTCCCAAACAGGGTGCCTCCAGATGTTGCAAAACTCCCAAAATGCATGTACAGTCAATACTGGGAGTTGTTATTTTGCAACAGCTGGAGGCTCCCTTTTGGAAAAACTGACGTACAAGACGTTTTACATTTTTATCGGAGGGGGGGGGGGGGCGACAGTGTTAGGGTGTAGTGTATATGTAGTGTTCTACTCTTTATTTAGGGTTAGTGTAATGTAGTGCTGGGAGTTGTAGTTATGCAACAGCTAGAGGCACACTGGTTGGGATTGGGTAACACCGAGTTAGGTAACAGACTACCGCAGTGTTTCCGCACCACTGTCTGTTTTCTAACTCAGTGTTTCCAAACCCATGTGCCTCCAGCTGTTGCAAAACTACAATTCCCAGCATGCATGGTCTGTCAGTAAATGCTGGGAGTTATAGTTTTGCAACAGCAGGAGGCACACGGGTTGAGTAATACTGAGTTAGGAAACAGACAATGTTTCCCAACCAGTGTGCCTCCAGATGTTGCAAAACTACAACTCCCAGCATGCCCAGACAGCCGAAGGGCATGTTTGTAGTTGTAGTTATGCAACAACTGGAGGAGAACAGTTTGGAGACCACTGTGTAGTGGTCTCAAAACAATAGCCTTCCAGATGTTGCAAAACTTCAAATCCAAGCATGCCCAGGCATGCTGGAAGTTGTAGTTCGGCAACATCTGAATGGCCAGATGTTGTCGAACTATAACTCCCAGCATGCCTGGACAGTCTTTGCATGCTATGAATTGACATCTGTAGGGCTACAGTTTGGACACCACTGTATAATGGTCTCCAAACAGTGCCCTTCCAGATGTTGCAAAACTACAACTCCCAGCATGCTGAGACTGTCCAGGCATGCTGGGAGTTGTAGTTTTGCAACATCTGAAGGGCCAGTAAGGGGGTGTTTATGTAGTGTTTTAGCCTGTATTATGTGTTAGTGTAGTTTACTGTGATTTTCCTGCTAGGAGTTTGCGCTGCAGCGGAAAATTTGCCGCAACTCAAACTTGAAGCAGGAATCTCACTGTAAACCCGCCTGTTTCCGTTTGAATGTACCCTGTACATTCACATGGGGGGGGGGGGGGGGGGCAAACCTTCATCTATTGCAAAACTACAACTCCCAGCATGCACTGACAGACCATGCATGCTGGGAGTTGTACTTTTGCAACAGCTGGAGGCACACTGGTTGGAAAACCTTCAGTTTGGTTCTGTTCGCTAATTCAGTATTTTCCAACCAGTGCGCCTCCAGCTGTTGCAAAACTACAACTCCCAGGATGTACTGATTGCTGAAGGACGTGCTGGGAGAGGTAGTTATGCAACAGCTGGAGGTATGAAACTACAACTCCCAGCATGGCGAGACAGCTGTTTGCTGTGTGGGCTTGCTGGGAGTTGTAGTTTTGCAAGATCTAGAGGAGCACAGTTTAGAGATCATTGCACAGTGATCTCCAAACTGTAGCCCTCCAGCTGTTGCAAAACTACAAATACCAGCATGCCCAAACAGCAAATAGATGTCTGGGTATGCTGGGAGTTGTAGTTTTGCAACATCTGGAGGGCTACAGTTTAGAGACCACTGTATAGTGATCTCAAAGTGTAGCCCTCCAGATGTTGCTAGGCAACTCACTGGCTTCCGTAGTCTTCATCAGGGAGCCAGCCACACGTCATCGCCGCCTGTTGCCGCCGCCGATCGTCACCAGCTGCCGCCAATGGTAAGTGACCTCCAGCGCCGGTCACCGACGGTTCCCCTAATGGACACCCCCGATCCCCCTCTTTTTCCGGGCCACCGGAGACTCATATGACCCGGAATCACCGCAAATTGTCGGTGTGAATTCACTGGATCGCCGACATGGGGTGGGGGGGCATTGGCACGGGATGCCTGTTGATAGATATCAGCAGTCATCCCAGTCTGGCACCCGCACAGGTGCGCCCTTGGTCCTTAAGTACCAGGGCGCAAGGGTGTACCCATACGCCCATGGTCCCCAACAGGTTAAGGATTACCTGCCCCCCAGGTTCCACAACTTCACTACTGGGAAGATAATTGCATAATTGCTACTATAGGCATTAGGGGAGAGTGGACTGTTGCTGGGACTAGGCTCCAGAACCCAAAACAGGGTGTCTTTAAGTCATCTAAGTATGATGACTGGGAAAACAATTAGTGCTCTGTTTCCTCACTTGCTGATACTACCTCTTCTGTCTTTACAAGTTCTACTGCAGGGGTTGAGCCATGTGAGTCATCCATCACCTACCGTTATCTACCAATACTTACAGACTACAGTTTTGAGAGAGACTAGCATGGGGTCAAGTTGTCTTCATCCTTCAAGATGTGGAACAGGATGAGCGGCCTGGGAAGTAAACAGGCCCTATATTTCTACCTAAGGACTCTTGGCAAAAAGCCTACTGTTTCAGTCTTGTTATTGTGTGGCCTGTTGCCATTTATTTTGATTTGATAGATTGTAACCACATTTCAAGATTCCGTACTTTTCCTATCCATGAGCTGTAAGTCTACTTAACTCCTGAGTTGCAAGGTCTGCACCAGAGTACATAGTACTACCAGATAAGATTCCAAGGACATATGTGAATTTATTGTGCCTCGACCTCAATTGTGTTTTACTTGTTGTCTAATGGGCATTATTTTCAGCTAAACCTACTATATAGGACCCCACTAAATAGATCCCCTGTATTTAGACCCTCAGTAGGTAGGTTTCCTAATACGTAGGTTTCCCCTGTAGATAGGCCCTCGGTAAATTCTTTGTTTCTGTAGATAACCCCTAGTAGGCAGGTTTCCCCTGTAGATAGCCCCCCTATAGGGTAGGGTCTATAGGTATTTGCAAAAAACAAAAATACTAACCTATAAATCTTGCTCCCCTGCAATAACTGGTTTTCTTTTATCTTCATTGTCATGTTTCCAACCACTAGATGTCTTAAAGCTTCTCTTCCTTTAGGATGCACATGCGTTCCTGACGTCACAAAAAAAAATGACAAAAATATTTCATTCAACTTAATCCAAAGTTTTTGTAAATTTACACATCTATTCTCTTATCACTTATTTCTACCTGAAACATGTTATGTTATATCTGAATGTCCCTGAAAAAATAAGCTAGAGCTATCTGTAATAAAACAGCATATTAAGTCTGTCTAGCCTTAATTCTTTGGGGTAAAAATAGGTCAGTTGCCAAAGACATTGCATTTTCAAAAACAAGTAGAATTGCATTATTATACTGTAAACTAAACACTTGCTGCAAGCTTATATGGTATGATGGAATAATATAATCTTTTTTTTTTCTCCTCAGATTGAAATTACTAAGGATCCTAGCATTGCTCTTACTTTTTGTCTCATACACAGCTAGTGCTCAGAAAAACTGTGCCCTCAATTCATCAGGAGATGCAGCTAAGTATTTTAAACATGGAGACCTAATGTTGGCCGGGATCTTTCAGTTCACATATGGATTTAGTTATAGCACAAATTACAAAAGCTTCTTAACCCAAGGATATCATGAATGTAGCTTGTAAGTACAAATTGGAAACGATTTTCCTTCTGTTTTTGAAATACCTACTGCAATTCTAATCTCTGCCTTGTGTGTGTATAACCTGTAATGTACTGCCTACAGCTGCCTATACTTCTCACACCCAATATCCCATCAATATGTATTTGTCACTTGGTTGAAAGCTTGTACTAAGGACTAAAGAGGATCATACACATTAATTTAAGTCAATCCTTCTGATTTCTGTGGTACTAGTCAACTATCGAATGGCACTGGGGGTGTGACAACTTTCCCCAGAAAGAGGAGTGTGGCAGCAGCCTATTCCCCTCTCCTCATTGAGAACAAATAGAAGTGTGTTGTGGGCTTGGGAGAAATAGCTGTCATCTATGGCCACTAGGGATGAGCAAATCGAATATGACGAATCCAAATTCGTTATGAATTTCAGTAAAAATTTAATTTGCAACGAATGCGAATATCGCCACGATTCGATCCTGCTAATCCAGGCTCCAGGGCATCTAAAATGGTGGATCCACATGTGAGGACATGGTGCAAGGAATCCTGGGAAGGCGTGAACAAGGGTAGGTGGGATGACCCTGAATGACATGCAGACTGTCGGCAGCCAACCACCCCTGTGATGTCGCAGCCCTATATAATTGGCAGCCATCTTGCGGCCAGTCACTTCAGCCTTTTATTGCAGAGAGAAAGAGAGGGACAGACAGCGCTATATGTTACACAGAAAAGCATTTTTCCAGCAGCGATTTACCTCCCAGTCACTATAGCGTTTTATTACAGAGAGTGACAGAGAGAAGTGTGTTGCACAGTGTGTTGCACAGAACAGCAATGATTCACCTCAAGCCCAAATCCTGTCTAGAAGCACTGATAGGGAAGGGAGTGAGATTGAGAGAGAAAGTGCAATTTTGGGTGTAGTACACACAGCGAGTGTGTACTGCAGCACTGGTGTGTACTGCTGGTGTTGTACACAAATACGGTTTTAAGCGTACTGGAGCGCATTGTCCTCCCCTCATAAGTGCATACTACATACGTACATCTAAGTGGTGTACTTTTTTGTTCCTGTTAAAGTCTTAAGGGCCTAGATACTGTGAAAGGCCAGGCAAAAGTACACACCGGCTGAGGTTGTACAAAAATACTGTTGTAAGCGTAGTGGAGCGTATTGTATTTCCCTCATATACGCACTAAGTATGTAAGGTAGAAAAGTGCCAGGACGTGCACAGAGGTGTGGCAGGGGCCTAAATTCATCTGGCAGCAGTCTCAGCAGACTGGGGGCGAGTGGCAGCAGGAGTCGCAGTGAGAGGCCTGCGCTCCCGGTATCAGCTAGCGGTCATGTCTCGACCAGCAACCCATCTGCCATCATCGATTGGTTAACACGGTCATTCACAAGTGACATCTGACACCCCCAGTCAACAGTCGGTGGATTCCTCAGACACAAACCTCAGTTGGCATTGCCCGGGTGCAGTCCCTCTGTGCCCATTGCCACTGTCCTATGCTGTTCCCTACCCCACAGAAGTATCTTATGATGTGGATTCAGCTCCACTATTTAGTGAGGACAATCTAGAGGAAAGTCAGCAGCTACTGCCTAGCCAAGAAGTGGAGGAGATGTAGTGATTAGGAGAGTGGCGTGGGAGGTGGTGTTGTGAGCATTCAGGCTCCTGAAGAAGACACTGTTAAGAAACCTGAGGAGGACAACAGTGATGTACAGAAACAACTTGATGATAATGAAGCCGACCGCACTTGGGAGCCGGGTGCATAAGGGGCTTCATCATCATCATCATCATCAGGAGAAGAGGGTTGCAGGTTGCCTGTGAGGCAGCAGCGGAGCCAGCATTGTGGTAGCATGGTTGGCAGTCAGCATGGTGGTAGAAATGCCAAATGTGATCGGGGCAGACCACCGGTTTTGCAGCAGGCTACCTTCCCAGGAGGTAGTGAAATAGGGGTTTCTGGAGTCGGCGGCAGTAGCAGTCAATCAGTGCAGACTTTTGGTGGGAAAATCAGCTACTCGGCGGTGTGGCAGTTTTTCATCAAGCATCCAGAGCAGGTTAACATGGCCACATGCAAGATGTGACGGCAGATGGTGAAGCATGGTCAGGGTCCCAATGTTAGCACCACGGCCCTGCATCAACATGTGCAGCATGACCATAAAGTGGCCAAGGAGAACCTTGGCTACTGCATCACCCAGTGGCACGCCGCTCCCTCTTTCAGCCAGCCAAGGCTCCACCACCTCAGCCAAAGGGAGCTGTGTTTCATACCCATCTTCTGTTGCTCCAGATGCTCCTGCTCCTCCTACTTTGAGTCAGTCATTCCACCAGCAATCCATCAGCAAAGCCATGTCCAAGAGACAACAATATGTGCCCACTCATCCAAATGCGCAGAAGCTGAATGTGCTTCTGTCCAAGTTGCTGGTGCTGCAGTCCCTCCCTTTTCAAGTGGTGGCTCTGCACCCTTCAGAGAACTGATGACATGTGCCGAAACGAGATGGAGAGTCCCAAGCCATCATTTCTTTGTGAAACAGGCAGTACCAGCCCTACACAATTTTGTGGAACAGAGGTTTTGCAAGTCCTTGAGCCTGTCGGTGTGTACCTAAGTGCACGGCAGCGCTGACGTTTGGAGCTGTAACTTCGGTCAGGGACAATACGTGTCCTTTACGGCCCACTGGGTGAATGTGGTTCCTGCACAGCCACAACACCAACTTGGACAGGTAATGCTGCTTCCTCCTCCACGCTCTCAGGCTGTTGGTCCTGTGACACTGTGCGACTCCGCCTCCTCATCCTCCCCCGTGTCTTCAGCCTCCACTGCACTGACAAGTCTCAGTGCCCCTCCAGCATACGGCGCAGGGCACGGCGATGTCACGCTGTTCTTCACATGAAGAAAAAGGAAGGGAAAAGGTCAGCTCACCAAATTAGAGTTCATATCTGGACACCATAGCATATATGCCGGAAGCACGGATGAAGGAGCCGCCTCTCCTCTTGGTAATGGAGAAAACAGAGGGTAGAATCCAGCTCCCAGGGAAAAAGCATTAAAACTTAACGTTTAATAGTAGCATATAAAAGAATGGATCGCCACCGAAGGGGCGAGTGACATGTCACTCCTTAAAAATGTGTGAAATGCTGACGCGTTTCGAGCTAGTGCTCTTAATCATGGCACTGGCATCATGTCACACGGAGATATAAATAGCTGCTGTAAAATATCCTGCAGTCTCCGTGAGCGAATCACCTCCCCGCCTTCCAAAGAGGAAATGACGGGCTACAGCCAGTAGATCCAACAACATGTGGAGTATAATTGCATTGATGGAAACTCCCATGTCTCGAGACACATGTGGCTTAATCCCTCTGTTTGACCGTTTATGAAAAAAGCAAACTAATTATACACAACATGTTGCCAACCAAAAGAGTTATAAAATAAAATCAAAATGAGGAAAATAAATGAAAAATAATGCATCATGAAAAAGAATATATATAATTGTGTTCAATCCAAGATACTAAATTGAAAAGTACCGCATACCAATTAACCCTGTGTGAATGTCGCCCTATACATTTAAACATGCAGTTAACCAAGGAATGAAAAGCGTAATAATGCATGAGAAGATATTACAAAGTAAAAACGGCAAAATAGCATAATAATTCCAAAGCATATTGAAAAAGATGCCGCATACCAGAAAATACAATGTGAATGCCGCTGTAGATCCTGCGACATATATAATATAAACTTGAATGAATGAATGAACAAAACCAGCAACCCGTACTCAACACATAGAGAAATGTATCTTATAATAAAAGAACAATAAACAATGAATCTGTTTAGAAAATGCAAAATGACATAGTTGTTGGGGATAGCTGGAAGCGTACTGAGAAAAGCAACAATTGTGCATAGCAACTGGCATGCAAAAATAAAGATAAAAATAGAACTAAAAATAAATGTAAATAGTAATAAATATGAATAATAAAAATAAACATAAACTAGTATGCACAGAAGGATGATATGTTGAGAAAATGCACAACTTAACGCGCAGTATAGACATGCACCATTGTAGAAAAAAGAAAATGATATAATATAATAATGGTGCAGTCTAAATGGTAACAGTGATACCACATGATTCCCGCATGGTCACATGCAAGCACAAATAACAATAATTAAAAAAAAATTATTACATAAGAAATCTTAGATATAATGTAAATGTGAATGTGCATGGAGTCATGAAGGCTGGCCATAATGCACATGCCAAAGCAACAATAATGCCCGGGAATATATTCTTAATGGTAAACACCAGAAAAAACACAGTAGAACAAGATGTGTGCAATGTACCAGAGACGTAAACCATCAATTTAAAAAAAATACATAAGATCATTTCTGTAATTTAAACCCAGGGGAGTTCTGGTCTCCATCCTGAGAATCCAGAAAGCTTCCCTGGTATGGAGGGCATGCAGCCAGTTTCCTCCGCGTTTGGGTTGAGGGACCTTCTCTATACCTTGTATATGTAACATATGGCTTTTTCCCTCGTGTCTTTCTACTAGGTGTCTGGTAAGTCCAGACACACAACGGAAAGAAAAGCCAAGGTGAGTGGACAAATGCTCATAGACACAACGTTTTAATTTGCGACTTGTGCAACCTATGTATTGCAACTTACAGATATTACATGTTGCACAATATACAGCTATCTATAGATAGCTGTATATAGTGTATACAGAAGACGAAGTCCGCTTACTTCCCTCGAGTCCGGGGAACCCTATGTGTTTTTTTTAATTAATTTAAATTTAAAAAAATGGAAAAAAATGTATAGGGTTCCCCGTATTTTCATTCTCAGCACAATACCAACCAAACAGCAACAGCCTGACGTTACCAGGGTGGGCGAGGATCATTGTTACTGGCCCTCCCCAGCCTAAATAACGCCAGCCTGTTACCGCCTAGGCCCAGGAGTGCCATTTTTGATGCTCTGGGATTGTTGGTACCGGTTCTTCCCGGCACCCCTGTGGCGATGGGTACCGGGGTAATAATTGGGGGTTAGTGCTAGCTGTTTTTGGGGCTAGCACTAAGCCCTGGCTTAGTAATTGATTCAGTCAATAAGACCAGATTCCACTACTAAGCTTGAAAATTCAATAAAACCACAACACATTGGAAAAATTATTTTATTTAAAAAAAAAACACTCCCCCACAGCCCTGGTTAACCATTTTATTAAAAGAAAAAAATGCATCTGCGGTAATCCATGGAATCCGCAGTAATCCTCTGCATACACGGATCTGAAACGAGAAGAAAAAAAACACAAAAAATTGGTTAAGACATTTTTGGCGCTGTCCGCTGGGAAGAGCACCCATGATGCAATGTCTACCGAAACACGGAGCCACCAATTGGTGCAAACCTACAACTCCCAGAATGCTGGGAGTTGTAGTTTAGCAACAGCTGAAGTCTCCCTGTCTGGGTAGACACTGCCAGAAGGGTCTGTTCACATTATACAAAACGTACAATGTGAACAGAGCTTCAGATTAACTAGCCTAGTTCCCTTCTGTAGCTCTGCCCCCTAATGACGTCATCACTAGGGGGCGGAGCTACACTGACCTGCCCGGGACTCGAGGGAAGTAAGCGGACTTCGTCTTCTGTATACACTATATACAGCTATCTATAGATAGCTGTATATAGTGTATCCCGCCCAAAGGGTTAACCTACACTGTCCAGCAGTGTAATTTAACTCTTTCCTTGCTGTGCTTGCGCATAGCGCACAGCTCAGCAAGGGGTTAAGTGAGCCAGCAATGTGTATACTGTATACACATTGCAGGCTCACTGTTAGTTCTTGCTGGGCAGTAGATATACGATGTATACCTACGGCTCAGCGTCAGCTGTTCTCCCGGCTCTGTAGCCCTGAGAACAGCTGATCCTGACATTCACATAAGGATGATCGCAGCAGGTGTGATCTGTCCCTTACTCCGCTGGGATCTGTCCCTTACTGCAGGTACTAATACTCCCAACATGGAGCACACTCTGCTCCATGCTGGGAGCTGTAGTACCTGCATTAATAGACATATTGCAGCGAGTGTAACTTCTGACACCAGCTGCGATCTGTCAATTAATGTAGGTACTACAGCTCCCAGCATGGAGCAGAGTGTATTCCATGTTGGGAGTAGTAGTACTTGTAGTAAAGGAAAGATCACTGCGGGTATCACTCCTGACACCCGCTGCGATGCTCTTGTATAATGTATGCATGCGGCGGCCGCTCTCCTATGGTCCCCTGCACGGCCGTATATATACACATATTCCTATTTCTCACAGAGAGCTGTGATTGGCTGGAACCATCTGGCCAATCACAGCTCTGCAGGAAATATGAATATGTGTATATATACGTGAGTGCAGGGGACCATAGAAGAGCTGCCGCCGCATCTATACATTATACAAGAGGATCACAATGAACCCTGGCGATCTGTCAATAAGGACAGGCAACTACTACTCCCATCATGGAACAGTGTGTTCCATGCTGGGAGTAGTAGTACTACCTTAAAAATGTTTTTTAAAAAAAGTGAAAAACACGCACACAATACATTTTTATTATTGTCGGCTACATTTCTAGTGCTTTACCCGCTCACATAAATTGATCCCTGTTTAAAAATTAATAAACATTTCACAATAAAAAAGATACATTTCATTAGATACAATTTTTTCCATCACTACTGTATCTTTTTTATTATTATTTTTTATGGTACCCTACGAAATTTTAATAAAAAAGGTATCTCCATAATTTCTTCGGATCGCTAAAGTCCAAAAAAGAATAAAAAGATTTACCGAATGTACCCGAATACCGAATGTATCAGAAAAAAAATCAAACCGAACACCCGAATACCGAATGTATCCGAAAAATCAAATCCAAAAATATTGCCGAACCGAAATTTTTTTCCAAAATGAAAAAAATTAAACGAAACGAAAATTTTTCTAGTGCACAAGTCTACAGTATACTGTTTCCTGCTCTCGTTTTACGAAACTGACTGGTATCAATGCTACCTGTGGTGTCATTTCCAAACAAGGTCACATCCAGAAAATTGATTTTGCTTTTTTCAACCTGTACGCTAAAAAACAAATTCATGTCATTGTCATTACAATATAGCAAAGAATCATCCTCTCTCTCTCCTACTCCCTGGCATATTAGGAGGAGGTCGTCTATATATCTACCATACCACATGATGTTCCCGTGGTATGGATTAAAATCTGAGAACAGACAACTCTCCTCCCAATATGACATATAGAGATTTGCCAGGGAGGGGGAGAATTTTGCCCCCATGGGGAAGCCAGTGATTTGGAAAAAATACGAACCATTAAATACAAAATAATTGTACTGTAGGACAAAAGCAAGTGTTTCCAAAATGTAATTGTTACGCCTAGCGCTCCGGGTCCCCGCTCCTCCCCGGAGCGCTCACGGCGTCTTTCTCCCTGCAGCGCCCCGGTCAGTCCCGCTGACCGGGAGCGCTGCACTGTTTTGGCCGTTGGGGATGCGATTCGCACAGCGGGACGCGCCCGCTCGCGAATCGCATCCCAGGTCACTTACCCGTCCCGGTCCCCTGCTGTCATGTGCTGGCGCGCGCGGCTCCGCTCTCTAGGGCGCGCGCGCGCCAGCTCTCTGAGACTTAAAGGGCCAGTGCACCAATGATTGGTGCCTGGCCCAATTAGCTTAATTGGCTCCCACCTGCTCCCTGCCTTTATCTAGTCTCCTCCCTTGCACTCCCTGGCCGGATCTTGTTGCCTTGTGCCAGTGAAAGCGTTTAGTGTGTCCAAAGCCTGTGTACCTGAACTTCTGCTACCCATCCTGACTACGAACCTTGCCGCCTGCCCCTGACCTTCTGCTACGTCTGACCTTGCCTCTGCCTAGTCCTTCTGTCCCACGCCTTCTCAGCAGTCAGCGAGGTAGAGCCGTTGCTAGTGGATACGACCTGGTTGCTACTGCCGCAGCAAGACCATCCCGCTTTGCGGCGGGCTCTGGTGAAAACCAGTAGCCTCTTAGAACCGGTCCACTAGCACGGTCCACGCCAATCCCTCGCTGACACAGAGGATCCACCACCTGGAAGCCGAATCGTGACAGTAATCCTTTAAACAAATACTATATTCAGTGTATTTATCCAAATGATATTTAATGGCAACCTGTGCCTTGTCATGTGGTATACAACTATATAGAAATGTAACATCACAAGATACCCACTCAAATTCCTTTTTCCATCCTATTTTTAACATGGTGTCCTCCTGGTGCCAACACCTCCACACTATGTCATTCAGTCACTATATGGTCTCCTGACACTGATGCCACCACCAGGCTCTGTCATTGTGCTGCTGTGCGGCAGTGATTATAAAAGCGATGCCGGTAATCTGCATGTTATTGTGAATAACAGTATTATTTCACTACCCCAGCACACTCCATATGCGTTTTAGAACACAGCAAAGTGTTCTATACCCCTATAGAGGCTGTATGTAGGCTAGAAATAGCCTTTTTTAATATAGATTTGCCGCAAAAAAATTCGGATTGAAACAAACTTTTTCGGAAAAAATCTGAATTTTTTAGGGAACAGTTAAGTTTAAAGTGGATTTGAGCTGCCTTTCTGTGAGAAATACCCCATAAATGACCCCATTATAGAAACTAAACCCCTCAAAGTTTGTTAACCCGTTAGGTGTTTCACAAGAATCGCAGCAAAGTGGAGGAGAAAAATCTAAATCTGCATTTTTTTCACTAACATGCTAGCCCCATTTTTTTTTTCATTTTTAAAAGTGGTGTTAGGTAAAAAAAAAAAGCCCCACAAAATTTGTAGCCCAATTACTCTCGAGTATGGAAATACCTCATACGTTGACATAAAGTGCTCTGTGTGCTCACAACATGACCCAAGAGGGAAAGAGCAACTGTGTAATCTTTTTAAACAAATTTTGCTGTCATGGTTTTTTGGGGCCATGCTGCATTTAGGAAGCCCCTAAGGGGCCAGAACAGCAAAAAAAAAAAAAAAAAACCCACATGGCATACTATTTTGGAAACTACACCCCTCAAGGAACGTTATAAGGGGTATAGTGAGCCTTAACACCTCACATGTGTTTGACGACTTTGCGTTGAATTTGGACGTGAAAATGGAAAATGTAATTTTTAACACAAAAATTATGGTGTTACCCCAAATTTTTCATTTTCACAAGGGGTAATAGGAGAAAATGGACCCCAAAATTTTAAGCCCAATTTCTCCAATTTAAGAAAATGCCCATATGTGGACGTTATGTGCTCTGCTGCTGGCACACTACAGGTCTCAGAACAGAAGGAGCGCCATTAGTCTTTTTGAGAGAGAATTTTGCTGAAATGGTTTTTTGGGGGTTATTTGCATTTAGAAAGTCCCCAGGGTGTCAGAACAAAAAACTTATGGCACACTATTTGGGAAACTACACCCCTTAAGGGACATAAGGGGTATAGTGAGCCTTAACACCTCACAGGTGTTTGACGACTTTGCGTTGAAGTTGGACGTGAAAATGGAAAATTAGATTTTTAACACTAAAATGATGGTCTTACCCCAAATTTTTCATTTTCAGAAGGGGTAATAGGAGAAAATGGACCCCAAATTTTGAAGCCCAATTTCTCCCGATTAAGAAAATGCCCCATATGTGGATGTTAAGTACTCTGCTAGCGCACTACAGGTCTCTGAACAGAAGGAGCACCATTGGTCTTTTGAAGAGAGAATTTTGCTGAAATTGAAGTAGGGGGTCATGTTCATTTTCAAACCTTCCATGGAGCCAGAACAGCAGAAACCGCCTACATGTGACACCATTTTGGAAACTAGACCCCTCCAGGAATGTAACAAGGGTTACAGTGAGTACGTACACCTCACAGGTTTTTTGAACAGTGTGCTGTAAAAGTGAAAAAAAATTGATTTTTAA